>NW_021604933.1:1186804-1225568 GCF_004785775.1 Grammomys surdaster | reverse complement strand
AGAGAGAGAGAGAGAGAGAGAGTGTTGCTGTTGAGGGACAGGCAAGATAATGATAATAGATCATACTCATTCACAAACTATTCCCAGGCATGTGTAATTTCCAAATAGTCCTGCAAGTGGTCAGTCTTTAATGGAATCTTGGATCTTTGGTGTATACAGAGAGGCCATGGATGGCAATATAGATTCCTCTGTGGCACAAATCTACTTTAGATAGGGAACGTGTGTTCCTCTCAACCCACAGCAATGAAAAAAAGGCACTGGGATTTCTTATATATCCAACATCCACTTGTGGAAATGTCCCTGCTACTAGCAGAATGTCATAAGCCTGGATAGAGTGTATTGTGGCTCTACTCACAGTTCAGCAGGTGGTGTCAGGATTTCTATTGCTGTGATGAAACACCATGACCAAACCAACTTCATGGGTATGGGTGAGGTTTTTTGCCTTATTCTTTCACACCATTACTGAAGAAGTCAGGACAAGAACTCAAACAAGGCAAGACCTGGTGGCAGGAGTTGATGCAGAGATTATGGAGGACTGTTGCTTACTGGCTTGCTCCCCATGGTTTTCCCAGGCTGCTTTCTTACAGAACAGATGACTACCAGCCCAAGTTCTGTCCTACCCATAATGGGTCAGGCCCTACCACTTCAGTCATTAATTAAGAAAAAGATGCCTTACAGACTTGCCAACAGCCTCATCTTATAGAGACATTGTTCTAATTGAGATTCCCTTCTTTCTAGTAACTCTAGCTTCTATCAAGTTGACATAAAATTAGCTGAAACAGGGGGCATCTTCCTAAAGAAACCATAGTCAGCCCAGAGTGCTAGGACCAGTAAAAGAGGTGTAGCTGACACAGAAGGGGTGGAAGGGGGGTACGGGTGTCTCAGAGCTTGAACTAAACTATGGGCCAGCCAATTCAGCATTTCCAGAAGTCAGTGACGATAGATGCACCATTATTGGGTAGTATATCTGATCAATTGTTCCTGAGGGCAAAGACAACAGAGTCCAAAAAACAGATAAAGTGACTAACAAGTTTTCCCTTCAAGATCAAAGAACTCTTACTCATAATAATGCTTCACACTAAAAATTAGTTCTCACAAACAATTCTAAAAGAGGTAATCCAATCCTGGAGGGTAAGACCCTATCGCTGAAGAGACCACATAGCTGAAGGATAGAACAAGGGGAAATCATACTCACATTTACCTAAAAGCTTCTTCCCTCCTGACTAGCTTTCATTGTACTGGAAGATGCTGTGCACACTGCCAGAGGCAAGAAGTAGTCATCAATGTTACCCAGCTGTGAATGGACTAGCTCCAGTAATAAGTGGCCTGCAAGATGCATCCACTGACACAACACTGACTTCAATGCTACCGGAGTAACCTAACACTTTCTGATTTGTCTTAAGGCCTGCTCCACAAGATACTGGGGACCATTAGTGGGGTAAAGAACCTGTGGCTAGATAGATCACAGGCCCTAGCAGAGAACTTTACTATGATTATTCTGCTGAATAAACATACCATTGAACTTATAATGATTTACTGTATACAAGTAGATGTACTCAACCCTCATCAAGAAGCTTCTTCTTACAGCCGAGGGTGATTAACAGAGATTACCAAGTAATCAGGTTACAGGCAGAGAATAAGGAACTATGGAATGCTCAGTTCTAAATGGGGCATCTATGTCACATCCCTTTCCCCAAGGCTCAGGCATCATTGTGGAAGAACAGGCAGAATGATTGTAAGAGCCAGAGGCTGTGAGTAACGACAAGGAAACTATTTTCTAGATGCAACAGAGGAGACACATGTACACTCATAGCAATTGAGACAGCATGCACAAGACTTCTATAAGATCAGTCCAGACAAAAGTCCAAGCACAAAAGAGGGAAGCGGGCACAAAGCCCCACCCCTAACTGAGGGGTTATTGTCATAATAAGTGGCTGCTGGGAGATGGAGAAAGTCAGTTTTCTTTAATGATATAACTCCTGGCAGGTCAAGCATACTCCAGGGGATGGTTCCATATGCAAGATTATTTTGGCAGCACAAACTGGACTTACCAGATTTCAAAAATATTTTTAAAAGTTGGATGGATAGGTAGGTGTAAGTAGATATGGGAGGAATTGGAGAAAAACAGATGAATATGACCAAAATACATTGCACAGAATTCTCAGATGATTAACAAACAATATTATTTTAAAAAATAGTTCTCTACCTTCCTCTCAAGGCTTTCTTTCACATCTTTCTTTTTTAATTTGTTTGGATATTTTATTCACATTTCAGATGTAATCCCTTTCCCCATCCCCCCACCCACCCAGGAACCCCCTATCACATCCTCCCTCCTCCTGCTTCTATGAGAATATGCCCCCACCCACCAACCCTCCCACTCCCACCTCCCCAACCACTGTTTCCTCCACATTGGGGAGTCCAGCCTTCACTGGACCAAGGACTTCTTCACCACCTACGCCTGACAATGCCATCCTCCCCTACATGTACAGCTGGAGCCATGGGTCCTTCGCTTTGTGCTCCCAGGCTAGTGGTTTAGATCCTGGGAGCTCTGGTTGGTTGGTATTGTTGCTCTCCCCATGTGGCCACAAACCCTTTCAGCTCCTTCAGTCTTCTCTCTAACTCCTCCATTGGGAACCCTGTGATCAGTTCAATGGTTAGCTGTGAGCATCGACAGCTATGTCAGGCTTCTGACAGTATGCACATGTTATATGGTAGACATAGCAAAAATAAAAGCAAAACTCAAATTACTATTCTTTTTTTTTTACAAATACAACCAGACACAATGTATAAGACTGATGAGCTCAGTGAATACATGCTAGTGTGTGTGTCCATTTATATGCATGTACACATGTCTGAAGTGCATACATGCAGAGTCTAGACGAAGGATGTCAGACATCCTGATCTATCACCTCTCACCATTTCCCACACGAGATAGGTATCTCGGGGAACTAGAAGCTCACCATATTGACTAAGCTGATTGACCAGTGAGCACTCAGGATTCACTTGTCTTTGGCCTCCAGTGCTGGGGTTACAGGCACAAGCAGCCATGCCTGGCTTGAATGTATATGTTTTTAGGAGATGTGAGATACTCAGCTACCCAGTTTTTAACTGCAATGGGCTAAATGTGTCTCCAAAAGCATGTGTTGGCAACTTAACCCCACTGATGTGCTGAGAGATGAGGACTGAGGAGACGTGAGGGCTCTACAATGTGTGTGCTACCTTGGTGAGTGGGTCAATGCCATTATCATGTGAGTTGCCTTCTTATGGCTGTTTGGCCACTCATTGCTCCTCTTACCCCTGTTGTGACAGTTCCTCCTTGGGATGACATAACATGAAAACCATCATTAGCTGCCAGCCCCTCAGTCTTAGACTTCCCAGCCTCTGTCCTGTGAGAAATGAACTTCTATCCATTATAAATTCTCAGTCTAATACTTAGTAACAGAACCAAACAGCCATTGACACTGATATAGGTATGTAACCTTTCCTCATCCATTTTCCGTGGTCATTATTTTGTTCACTGAATTAACTGATCAATAATGAAATCAGAACCAGGAGCAGGGTCTGCTGAGTCACTTGACTATGAGTTTACACCTTTATTTGGTAAACTACAGACAACACACAGCAATTGGCCTCTTACTGCAAATAAGTCATTCCCATCTATGGCCGCTCAACCAACCTCATCAGTAACCCATAGTGGAGAACAAGGTTCTGTAGCCAGAGAACACTGATTTCCTAAGATATCTATCAGCATCAAGACCTGAACAAGCTGCTAGGTGCCAACCAAAGATGTATAAAGAGCAGTTATTGGAAATGCTTGCCAAGACCCAATGCTGAAGACAAAACCAATATCCCCACGTATTCCAAGTTTAGCACTGTTAGAATCTAAGAGTAGGGTTGTTAGGATTTAGGAGAAGGAATGCTCTCTCTCTCTCTCTCTCTCTCTCTCTCTCTCTCTCTCTCTCTCTTACACACACACACACACACACACACACACACACAGAGACAGAGACAGAGAGACAGAGAGAGACAGAGAGAGATAGAGAGAGACAGAGAGAGATAGAGAGAGACAGAGAGACAGAGAGAGACAGAGAGACAGAGAGAGACAGAGAGACAGACACAGAGAGAGAGAGACAGAGAGAGAGACAGAGAGAGAAAGATTTGTACCTCAATTATATATTCCCACATCCATTTGTAATAAGACAGTGTATAAAATAGGATTTTTTTTAAAAAAAATTAAAAACAGACCTCCAAAAGGATTACCTACAGATTATCAGGCACTTGAGAGGAGTTAATTACCACTGCTGAGCCCGAAGTTGAGATGCAGGTAATACATAAAAAAGAAACATGGTTCTCATTATCTAATGATAACAACTTTTAAAATAATTTATTAAATATATCCTCAAGGCCATGTGAACGCATCTTTCTATGTGGTGGAGCGAACTTCTAGGAGAGATGTAGTCGTCGCTTATTCTTCTTTCTAGGAAAATTAGCCGTAAATAGATTCTCCCCTTTTCCCTTCCTCCCTTCCTCCCTTCCTCCCTTCCTTCCTTCCTTCCTTCCTTCCTTCCTTCCTTCCTTCCTTCCTTCCTTTCTTTCTTCATTCTGCCCTTCCGTCCTCCTTTCTCCTCTTCTCACTCTCCTTTCCATGTTGTTTTAAAAACTGCAGAAAAGCACAAACAATAATGAACTGTATGCTCCTGACCCAGAAGAAAACTGTACTTCATTTTGTAAATAAGATAAATAGAACAATTAATGCAAGGTGGAAACCTCTTCTCTGCACGTCCCAGATATGATCACTGTCATCAATTTGGGGGCATTTTTCCAGTGATATTTTATATTACATATACAGCTATAAATAGAATGTTATTAAGTTATTTGTTTTGTATAAATGGTGTAATACTCAATCCAGCTTCCTGCAAGCTACATTTTTCACTCAGTATTATGTCTTTTAACTCTCTATATTGAAACATGCAAATCTAATTAATTCATTTCTTTAGTAGCAACCCATCACATGACTCTTGACAGTTCATTTATCTCTTTCTCTACTGAACATGTTATTCGTTCCTATTTTTCAAATACAATAAAATTTATTATGGATATTTTCAGCAGAGCCATTTGTACACATGTTGGAGAGTGTTTCTTGATATATAGACCTGAACATAAATCCTTATGCCATTTCAATTTTTTTCTAGATTGCAGAATTTACAGTACATTGAGTAAAAGTTAGTATATTTAAATGATCTTAGACTAATGTTTTCTTGTCTTGTCTTTGAAAAAATGAACTGTCATAAGTAGTATCATAGAATATTATCAGAAGAAAGGCATCCTAGGATAACCAGTTTTCTCAATGGCTTGCAGTGAGCCATGGGGAGCCAATATTTGGAACTGCTTGGCATACTACAAACTTAGAAAACTACCCTCAACTAACTAGACGCCATAGGCACCCTCTAAATCTGACCCCCACCCTTACTTTGAAAATCTCTTTTGGAGTGCTACCATGATCTTATAGGGTTTGTAATTATACCTAAAGGTAAGTTTTCCTTCAGTCTCTTTCCTTAAAGCTGTTTTTACTCTACCACATGAAATTTCTACTGGCAAGCTTTCCACTTGTTCTAAAGAGTCCTTGAATTGTGGGGCTGGATAGATGAGAGCTGGGACCACTTGCTGCTCTTCCAGAGTTTGGTTACCAGAACTCACTTTGTAACCACCTGTAGCTCCAGCTTCAAGGGATCTGATGCCCTTGTCTGGCCCCCACAAGAATCTGCATGCCTGTGCACATACCCACACACAGGCATGTACATATGTACACATAATTAGAATTAGGAGTTCTCAAATTGTCCAAAACTGTCCTTTCTTTCCTAAGCAACCCCGCTGAGAGTCTCTCTTCTTGCTTGCTGATCTCTGGCTGGCTGATCTGTGTAAAATCATGCCTGATGTACTCACACCAATCAGAAATTTGTTCAGGTTTAGCAGCTCCCAGAAGTGGTTAATTGGAATATATAATCACCCTGGCTGGAGAAGTGGAGCCTGACATTTTCTCAGTAGTGTGAACTGGGTGGCCTGAGGAAGACCTGGAGCCTGATAAGGGCTTCTTTGGGCTCTTAAAAGATATACATTTAAATGCCAGAAGCCAGTAATATTTCAGGAATTAAGTATTCCAAAAATTACCTTTTATACAATCAACCATGACAACTTTCTAATGTTTAGCTGTCTAGTATTTTGATAAATAAGAATTGCCAATGAAGAAAAGAAAAAAATGTAATGATTTTTAAAATAAGGGTTGTCAGTGTTTGAAGATACATTTCTCTTTCAAGATCCCAGTGTAATCTTGTGAGTGACCAGGGAAGGAGGGGTAGGCCTCCAGCGCCTCCAAATTGCCTTAGCACCCTATTCTTGAAATTAACATGGAAATGTGCTAAGGCAATAGCCCTAAAGATATTCTTCATGGCTTTGTGATATTTTAAAATTCAGAAAGAACTTGAACGGTAGCAGTAGTCAACATTGTAATTTGGAAAGTCTGCAGCCTAAAGGCAAGATCCAGCCCTAGCAAAATGTATCTCCCAAACCTGTTTTATTATCTATAAAAAGTGGATAATACATTTTTACCTTATAGGAATACAGTGACTAACAGATTAGCGGTTCTCACGCTGTGGGTGTCAACCTTTTTGGCTTTTCAGAGGGCTGACTTAAGACCTTTGGAAAGCACAGATGTTTACATTATGATTCATAACAGTAGCAAAATTACACTTATGAAGTAGCAATGTAGTTATATTATGGTTGGGGGTCACAACATGAGGAACTGTATTAAAGGATCACACCATTAGGAAGGTTGAGAGCCATTTTATTAGACGATATGTCTAAGGCAGACCCATAGAAAGAGTTTCTTATATATTTGTTATTTTCAAAGAAGTTATGCTATAACCATATGGTAAAGTTCCTTGTGAACATTAAGAAAAATGGTGATGTGGATAACCAATGACACTAGGATGCTTATGGAGACTTTTAGGCCAAGCCAAGGCTAGTCAGAAGATAAGGAGAAAAAAAAAAGACAAGAAGAGCAATTGCAGACACTTCCTGTCCACTGAAGAAGGGTAAGAGAAAAATCAGTAAGTGGCAAGAAGTTTAGACTTCAGAATGAAATCAAAGCCCACCCCTTCCCCAGTCCACCTCCAAGTAAACAGCATTTTCCAAGAGTCCAAAGGTTGGGGGACACATACATCTGGTGGGGGGAAGCTCAGCAAGAGTTTTCCAGTGGAAGCCTCAGCTAGGTGGGGGAGCTGCTCATTTCCATGGCTGCTGGTGGCCGCTGCCTCGTAGTAGTTAGCATTTACAGTGCGTGGCTGCAAGCATGGCACGCCTTCCAATTATGTTTAAAGGGTATTTGTGGAGCCAACTACCTGCAATTACTCTCCAGTTTTTCCCTGGGTATTTGTGCACTTTGGGATGATTTATTATTCTAGATGATTAACCCTTGACTTCTTGGTATTCCTAAACAACTGCGATTTGGGAACGGTGCTAGTGGGATTCGAGAAAGCTTTTCTTCATCGCTTATAAAGCCAATGTGATAGAGAGACTGGTTGCTTGCTACCACCACAGGACTGTTGGTTAATGGGGACATGTGACTGTTTGAGAAAGATTTGAAAGCTCCCTGGTAAAGAGGTTTAATACCTAGAGAGGTCCTACTTGCTAAGTGCTACTCTCATGATCAGCCCACCTAGGGAATAAATGTGGATTGCAAATTGAGTTGGCTGTCCCGGCCCGGGAAACTGAATAGAGAGACTATTTGAAAGCCATCATCTTGACTATTTTGACTTTGAGTGCCTTGAAATATGTCCCTTCTTGGTCCATCACCTCTTAAGGCCCATGGCTCACACCCACCTGTCCTTAAGCATCTCTTGATTTTTAGTAAATGCTACAAGAGTCATTGAGAAATAGGGATGGAGGTGGAAAAAGAGAGATGTTCAGAGCAGAGATGTGTGGAGCTGCTGACAGCTCTCTCCTCCCTGGAAGAAGGCCTGTCAGTTTCTCTTTTTGTCTCTGCCACCCTGTCAGCATTGGCCAGATGGCCAGTCAGACACTCTCAAATCCCACCCTTGACTTTCAAAGGACTTCTTTGCAGCAGCAGCAGCAGCAGCAGTGGTGACCATGTCTTTTGTTCCTCAGATCTAAGGCACTTGGGTAGACACAAAGGTAATGATGGGTCTCTGAATGACCCTATCTGGGATGTCTCAAAAGTGAGTCATAAGCCACATTTGACTAATTGAGTTAGGGACTGCCAGTCATCTGATGCTACAGATACACTGGGAGCTGAAAGGAAATCTTCCCAGGAGTGGGCTGTGCAGAGAAAGGGAAGAGATACTGCAGGAAGAGCAGCAGGTGCCTGTCTGGTCCCCAAGGAGGCAAACATTCCTGCCATTGCCACAAGGGAATCCCTCTCTATACACCACCTCTTTCAGGGATGAGAAGTATTTTAAACACTGCAATTAAGGTAATAGAAGTGCATTGCCTGATGTGGATGTGGCTCAGAACACAGAATGCTGGATGAGTGCAGTCCCATTCTTGGGCAAGTTTGAGTCAAAGTGCTGGCAGATGCGACTCAAGAATAGGCACAGCTCCCTCAGGGATCCCATGACAGGCTCCCTGTTGCCAAGAGAGGAGTTTCCCATCACCCTCCCTTCCTCTTGTCAATGGCTGGTACTGTGTGAGCTGGCAGCAGGCTGACAAGGTTACAGGGAGAGATCTGATATGTTATCACACTTCTGGGGCCCATGACAGACAGGCTTGTGTGGAGTGGGCCCACGGCCTCTTCTGCCTCCCTCTCCAAATATCCATCTCCCACCCCCTACCAATGTGCCTCACACAGGCCTGCCAATCAGAGACAAAGATAAGAAGCTGACTGGAGTCCTCCTCCCAGAGCCCAAGCATGAAGGCAATTATGTGTGAGTGGGCGAGTCTTAGTGCTTGTCAACCTCAGGTCTGAGGCTTGTAGTGGAACTGCACAGAAGCTGCCAGAACAGCATGTATGGCCTTCTACAGGACACAGAGATACTCTTAGACAGACACCACGCGCCACTATTATGCTCACTATTAACAATGCACAACCATGGTAAGGGCCATGAATGCGGAGGTGGAACAGGCCTGCCACCTGTGCACAGAGGCCTTTAAAGAAAGCCAGCAAGCCAGTTGCAGAACTCGGGAGAGGGCCCTGTACCTCACCTGAACTGCACAGTAGAGCTGGCCCTAGTAGCAGTGGAGGGTGTCTGTGAGCTGGCCCCAGTGGTGGTGGGGGTGAGCTAGCCCCAAGGCCATGAGCCAGGGAGAGCTGGCCTTGTCCAGACCCCATTTTTCATCTGCAATGTGGTATAGTGTGGGTTCAGGAAAGATGCCACCCCTCCCCCAAGCCTCCTGCCTGCAGTAGGAGAATGAGCTGACCCACAGAGCCAGAGAGCAGGAGAGCTGGCCCCACTCCTTGCCTGGACAAAGAGGGAGAGCTGCCAGGTTGACCAATTCAGCTTCCAACCAGGCACAGATCTAGGGCTGACTTGGGCCACCCCAAAATATACTCCATCTATGAACTGCTAGAGCATGTGGAGGGGCAGGTTCTGCAGATCCAAAGCTGCAGGACCTCCGTGACACAAGACAACAGACTGTCCAAGAAGAGTCCCAGTGAGGATCCAGTATTGACAGTGTAGCAGAAGTCAGAGGCCTTGAACCAAACCAATGACTCATTGCAATGAACATTTGCAAGAAATACTCTGTAACACACCAAAGCTTCCACTACTAGATGGTGTTTTGTTTCATGATATGTGTGTGTATGTTTACACATATAACATATATGTGTGTGTATGCATGTGTGTATACATATAGATACATATATGTACATATATGAATATATATACATAAATGTTTTCTTTTAGAAGAAGGTTTTGAGGATGGTGGGTGAAAGGGTGGGAAGATGAGTGAGATTGGGGTATATGATGTGAAATTCACAAAGAATCCATATGAAAAGTAGAAAGTCATCAAGCTGCACAGTCCACACTATCCTCAGTTCTTCCCAACTACACAGGATGCAGAGCATGGATCTGGGACCATTGAAGATAGCTTGATCATGGCCCATGAAGTTGTCACTTAGAGCAGACAGGCAATAACATGCAGGGCCCTTTATAAACTGAAAACAGATTGACCATCTGATCTCACAGTTTTCTACTAGGTATAGACCCAAAGGAATGGAAATCGACATGTGACAAGGCATGCGTACTCACAGATTCATTTCAGCACCATTCACAGTTGCCAAGATACGGAATCAGCCTAGGTGTTCATCAGCTGACTAATAAATAAAGGGAAGGTAGTATGTGAGCATAATGGACTATTGCTCAACCGTATAAACGAATGACATTTGTCATTTGTGGCAGCACGGAGACTGGAGAACGTTATGTTTGGTAAAATAAGTCAGGCACAGAAAAGTGAACATTTGTGTAGTTTTGCTTAGAGGTTTAAAAGTCAGTCTCACGGAAGGAGAGAAAGGAATAACGGTTATGGAGGCTGCTGGACAGATGGCTCAGCGGTTAAGAGCACTGTCTGTTCTTTTGAAGGACCTGGGTTCAATTCACAGAATCCACATGTCAGCTCACAACTGTCTGTAACTCCAGCTTTGGAGTTCTAATACCTACTTCTGGCTTCAAAGGGCACCAGACATACATGTGGTACACAGATAAGCGTGCAGGCAAATACCCATACACTAAGTAATTAAATAAAAATTGTAAAAAGAATAATGGATACCAGAACCTAGGAAGGTTGAGGGAGAGGGGAAAAGGGGAAAGAATTCCCAGCTACAGAGTACCCTTGGACAAGAATAACTCCCAATGATTTGCAGCAGAGTGGGGTCCCTATGGTTGGCAGCAGACAGCTGCATATCTCAGAATGGCTAGTGGAGAAGAGGTTGAATGTTTCTAACATAGAAAAGACGAACAAATGTGCAAGGTTATAGTCATTCAACTTACACTGACTTGGTCATTACACACTGTATGTCTTCACTAGGGGCTAGCTCTGAAAGCATGAGGACCTGAGTTTGAATCCCCAGTACCCAGCTAACAAGCTAGGCATAGTTGTGATATCTGTAGCCCCAACATTGTAAGCCCAAGGCAGGTGGGTCCCAAGAGTTAGATGGCCAGCTAGTCCAAATGATGAATTTGCAGTTCAGTGAGAGATTCTATCTCAAGGCAAAAAGACAAAAAGTCAAAGAGGAAGATATTAGATATTCTGATCTGGCCACCATATGTGTGGCCACACACATATGATAGGCAACACACACACACACACACACACACACACACAATGTCATACTGCACTCCAAAAATATATTCGATCACTCTGTGACAATTAAAAATAAAATAGTATTTAGAAAAAAAAAACTACCAGGCTACAGAGTAGATCTTCCCTGTGATTTTGTAGAGAAAAAGCCAGGGAGACGAGGTGAGAGGGCAGAAGAGGAGAAAGAACTAGGGATGGCTGTCAGGCTAATAGAAAGAAGGAAGCTTTCCAGGGTAGGTGGCTCCACCTGAAATGGGACAGACCAATGCCTAAGTGACACAGTCAACACATCCCTTCCTGTCACCCTTCCCTGAGGTCACAGCTTCAAAACAAAGCAGAATGAAGGCAGTGCACAGACAACGTGGTAGCCCGCCAACCACAACAATACAGAGATAACACAACAATGCAAGACAACACAGGGCCTTGAGGGGCCCTGTGCCTGGACGGGTGTCTGCCACTCTCTTGTCTGCCCCAGCTGCCCACACGCTCTTCTACATTCTTCTGGTCTAGAGGTTTCTACTTCATAAAGAATTAATAGGGTTCCTCAAAACTCCAGACTCTGTCATTGTAGTTACTTGGGACTTCCTGAGAGGATTTCCCAGCTCAAGCAGGACGTTCATGGCCAGAAACAAGGGTGTCATATTTGAACATACCTGAGCTCAGTGCTGTTAGCTATCCTGAGGTCTCATTTCTTTTCAGAGTAGACTAACAATACCTGGTATTTGTTCACTGAGTGTCACAATGTGTGCCAGTCAGTGGCCATAGGCCTGATCTAAGAACTCTCAAAAAAATAACTCTGAGATAGATGCATTCATTCCCATTTTATGTGGCTAGAAGCAGGTTTGGAGAGTCTGTACACAATGGATTTGAGTCAGGCCTCAGACTTCTCAGCTCACGGCAGAGCTCCGAATCACTCTAAGGCCCCAGTGGCCTGACACTCCTCACCCAGGGTTCCAGAGATCTGATAACACCCCTAGCATGATGCCTTTCTAAACATTAAGGCCACTGCTTTTGACACTTTTCCCAGGGCTATCTTGGGGCCTCCAAGTGTCCCTTGGCTGCAAGGCTGCAACTCAGGGCAGTCAAAGCTTGGCAAGCTGTGGAAGGAACTGAGCCAGGGATGCTTTGGCAAGAGGCCCAGGAGCACATCCTTTAATAGTTCAGGGTCTCCTATAAATATGCCAACTGCAAATCAGAGGCTCAAAAGCAAATCCCAACAGCGACTCAATTTCAGGGTCTGAAGCATTCTCGGCCCAGCCTTTCACATCAGCTCAAGTTCCCCAGGTTCGCTGGCTCCCTCCATCTAATCTTCTGAAACGCCGAGGCCCTCTCCACTGAACGCTGCAGCGACCAACTATGAAGAGAGGGAGCGTGGCCAAGGGGTCGGGAAGAAATTTGGTAAGGTTGCCTGACTCTCAATAAATATTTATTCCCACTTGGGGAGTCAGGGTTGGACCAGAGCTCCCCCTGGGCTTTGCATGGAGAATTTTCTATGCTTCCAGAGGGGGAGGGCTGAGTGCCAACCTCTTTCCCCACCACACCCTTAAAGTGAGGCTAGAGACGCCTTGTGTTCTGGGTAGACTGTGTTTGGTCTTGTTGTCTCTCATCTGTATAATAAACTGCAGAGTGGATACTGCTGTTGTCCTTTCCAGAAAGAACTTGGGGGTAAAGGAAAGAGGACGATTCAGCTTCTAGCTGGAAGAGCCAGTGTTTGGCTCAGATCTCCTTGGCAGCAGTGTCTGAGTTCTTTCCCTCCAAATGCACTGTCTTCTCCCTCTGGATTGAAACCCTAGACCTCTGCCAAGACTTGGTTCCCTTCCTTTCATCCTTCTCCTAGGCCCCATGAGGGGCTTCCCTTTGCTGCCAGTATCCTGAATAGACCCTGTGAACCCTGGCCTCCTCATACCACCTGGTCAAGGCCCCCTTTACCTGTCCCTCTTACAGTCTCACTTACTGTGTTTCCCAAGTAGTGATCTGGGAGGAAAAGGCAACCTTGTGGACAGGATGATGTAGTGTAATAAGGGGCATTGCTTATCAGGTATTAAATAGTTTGTCAGTTGTATGTGAGGGACACAAGTCCCCTCAGTATGGCTTCCTCCCAGTTTTATTCTATATAGTAGGAAATAGTCATATTCTCTGCCTCCTCCAAAGTCACCGGAAGGTAGATGGCTGTAAGATACAGCTTATCTAAGTCTCTGGGCAGCCATGCCTCACAATATCCAACAGTAGCACCTAGCACAGAGTCCCTGGGGCCTGTTGTCCCTCACATGCTCAGCACCCCCACCTCTCAGCCTCCAAACCCAAGTAGCATCTGCAGTGGCATAGTCCCAGGATCCTGGATGACTCTGACAGTCATTGACATTGCAGACTCTCTCTTCAAACAGGAGTCGAGGAGGCAGAACAAAATTGATTCAAATTTCAACTTTGGATAAGTTGCTTACCTTCTTTATTCTTTAGTTCTCTTTCAGAACACAGTAAGGATGAAAATCTTACCTGCTTCTTGGGACCTGTGAAGAAAGAGAAAACACTTAGTAGGGGCACATAAAGAGCTTTTCTAAATGTCCTGACTCCAGGGTCCTTCTCCACTCAGCATTTGAACGTATTACTCAGATTTAGTAAGGAGTCAAGAAATGAATTGGATTTGCCCCTGCAAACCACAGGACAGACAGAAAACCAACTAACAATGAAATCACATGTGAAAGACAGCAATTACAGCCCTGAGTTCCTAGCCATCCATCAACACATACTCTGAGCACCCAGGATAATAGGCCCTTCATCACCCAACAACCAAAATTCTTTTCTATCGAAATTTCATTTACAATATACTGGTCATCAAAACATGACTCTTTTTCATTTATTCTTTCAACACACACACACACACACACACACACACACACACACGGATGCACAAGAACACGCACACGAGCACGCACACACACACACACTTTAATTGCAATTGCCTAATGTGTATCATGGACTGTATGGAAGACAAGGTTGACTACATAGCCCCACCCTCGAGATATTTAAAGTCTAGAGAAGTAGACAGATGAGCAAATCAAAGTTCATAATTAATTTACTCTCTTTTGACTTTGACTATTGAAAGCAGATAAGCCCTGTGCTATTTGAAAGGCTTTATTCAGAGACTCAGAGGTCAGCTGCAAAACTTTAAGCAGAAAGATGTTCAAGGTCTGAGTCCTGGTCTTTAGGGACTCAGAGCCTCAGAGTCTAAAACTGGAGTTAAATATACCTTGAGAGGGAGTTGTCATCAAAGACATGACAGAAGATAGTTCTGAAATTCTCATCTAAAAGTAATTGGGGCATCAGGAAAGATAAGTAAGCAGGTTCTAGGTGGTTAGCTGCCATCCCAGCAAAAATGGAAAAGCAGACAAGTTATCAGCCATCTTTGCTAGCCCCACAGCAGAGAAGCCAGAGGCAGAAACAATCAACTCCACATTTGCTGGGAACTCACTGCCTCAAGCTCCTCACAGGGAAGAAGTACAGCTGCTTGTTCCCTGGTCTGTAGGTACCATCCAACAGAATACCCACACAGTCATTAGTGTCTTAGAAATATTCACTGAATTAATGAGTCAATGACAACACAATTATTTGGATAGGAGAAGTTGTCCCCAGTATGCAGCCAACAACAGAGCAGAGAATTAGCAGCATCTAGTTTTGTAGGAAGTCTACACCGCTCTGAGCTGTAGACATGTGTCCATCTCTGGTGTTCAGTTTTCCTTAGATGTCTTGCAGTCACATTGAACTCAGAAGAAATGGGTACAAAAAGATCCAGGGTTGAGAATGAGTGAGCCTGGATTTGCTATTTTTTTCTCATGGCTATGTCAGTACCTGACAGAAACAGTGTAAAGAAGAGATGCTCTAAGTGACTCTCTCTTTGGTGGCATTAGCAGGAGAGGCTGTGCCTGTGCCCAAAAGAGGTGGATATAACTTTCAAGAACAGTCCCTAGTGATGTATTTCCACCTGCAATCCCCTAACTCCTAAAAGGTTCTATCAGTCTTCAAAATACCATCACAATTGGAGGACCAGACAGTCACAACATGAGCCTGTGGTAGGCGTTTCAGATTCACACCATAACATATCCCCTGGTCCGTGTCTGCTTGACTCCTGGAGGCTATCTTGACTTAGAAAATGTCTGTACTTGTACGTTCTTCCTTAAGACTGCATACTTCAGTGAATGTCACTGCTCAATCCAGTACCCTGGGACTTAATCCCTCTCTCCTTACTCCTTAGCACCAATCCATCCATCACTGCTCTTTATGTTAAAACAAAGACACAAAAACCTATCCCCCACCATTACCATATTCTAATAGCCAGCGTTTCTCTTCTTGGCCTTCTAACCTAACTGTTACATGTCTCCATTCCTTTTTCCAAGCAACTGCAGCTCTCCTGTTATGTGTTCCTGGTGCAACACACTTCACGTGTTAGCCCTTTCTATCCAAAAGTTTGCAGTGATTCAGCCTTTTCACCTTCCTGGGGCAAACCTGTCCTCCATGCTACCTTTTATAACAGGATTTAGAATTGCAATTGCAATCTTATAGTTCACTATCCAGAGGACAACATCAACATGAGGCTTCCTAAGCCACAACAGCCAATTCTATTCATACATCTATTGCAAGCAAGATAGTGATGAGACAGCCGAATCTCACCTCAGCTTCTTGTCTTGCTCTGCCTCCAAGAATGGAATGGGTAGAGAGTTAAGTGTGAACAAATGGGGAATTTTTACTTGGCACAAGAGTAACAATTCTGACAGGAAAGTAGAAATGTTGAGACGTTAATTAGCAGCAGGATGCCAACTGAGAGGGGCTAAAATACAGTTCTGTGCCCTCTGTGGTCTTCAAGGTGTCAGCCAAGAGATTGTCAACAACTCTTACAGCCCTAAGTTGTAGGAGGGTCTTGAGATACCCACTGAGAGTAGTCCATTACAGAACAAGTCTACAGCAAGCAGGTTACCACATAAAAAGTTGTAGGGGTTGGTGGGTCTCCTATTCCTAGCCAATTTCAAAGGCCTATGGAGTCCCTACACTTGCAGTTGAAGCAATAGATCTCAAGGCCAGAGCAAATCTTGACGCAGGAGCAACAACTCATGGGATGGGAACAGTGGTGAATTAATTCATTTTCTGTTGCTGTGAAAACATGTCATGACCAAGACAATTTATAGGAGGGTTTATTTGGCTTATAGTTCTAAAAGGTTAGAGTATATGATGAATGGGCAGTAGTCAGCAGACATGGTGGCTAGAACATCAGCAGAGACCTCATATCTTGAACTTCAGGCACAAAGCAGAGAGAGTGTGGTGGTTTGAATAAAAATGGCACCAATAGGTCCATAGGGAGGACAGTATTAGGTGGTGTGGCTTTGTTGGAGTAGGTGTAGCTTTGTTGGATGACGTGTATCATGGGGTGGGGATGGTGTGGCATACTTTGAGATCTAAGAAGCTCAAACCAGGCTCAGTGACTCACAGGTTATTTTCTTGCTGCCTGTGCATGCAGATGTAGAACTCTGAGCTACTTCTTTAGCACCAAGTCTGCCTGTTTGCCACCATGCTTCAAATCATGATGATGATAAACTAAACTTCTGAAATATGAGACAGCCCCAGTTAACTGTTTTCTTTTATAATAAGAGTTGCAGTGGTCATGGTGTCTCTTGACATCAATAAAACCCGTAAACTAGGAATAACCTGAGTCTTTGAAACCTCAAAACCTTCCCCTAGTGATACATTTCCTCCAATAAAACCACATCCCAAAGAGCAAAACCAACTGGGAACCAAGCATTCAAATCCCTGAGACTATGGGGCACATCTCTCACTCAAAACATCACAACTGGGAAGAGGAGCCCCTAAAGTTACCTCACCCAACAGGTTTCCTTTTGTGTCTTCTGTGCACACATAAAAGTCTTTCTACATTCCCTTCCTCCCAGGACATCAGTGAGTCTTACTACATCTAGGGTTTTTCCCCCCTTTGTTCGATGTAGCACATTGAAATAGTCACATGGTCACCAAAGTCATTGTTTGGCCTCTCCCAAGTCCATCTTTTTTTCACCAGCCTCCCAAGTCACAACACTTTACCCAGATGACAGCTAGTATCTTACAGTTGATTGTATTCTCTCTACCCAGGTCTCCAACGCATTCCCCACAATGCCCTCTGGGCAATCTTCCCCAAACTCTAGACTGATGAAACGGACTAGATCTCTTTCTTTTGAGCATTTACCACAGTAGACAATGAGCAACCCCATGACAGGGAGTCTGTAGCTAGCTCACAGGAGCCCAGTGACTAGCATGAAGCAGGTGTCCGCTGTGGATGTGCTACATGGGTGATTGAAATATCTAACCAATGCACTGCACCTGCAGCCCACAGGCAATTTCAAGCTGTCCCATCTTGAGCACACGTGGCTTATTTTTAGCATTAGTGTTTTATTTCCCAGTGAAATTTAGTGCCAGCTGTGGTCACCTGTTTGATTGCTCTCTGAGCTCTGCCTTTAACTAGAAATTAATTTGGATTACTTAAGCTTTCCTTGCCCAGTGGAGAAAAACTCCGGCTGGGTAAATCCAAAGCCGCTGGCGATTTTCCTTTCTCTGTTTAATCTCTTTCTCTCATGTGCCAACTCTAATTTTGTGCTTTCTGGCTTCCTTCCCACTTGGTGCCTATCTTTAATCTGCATATCTGACCCTAACTCAGAGGATGCTGACCCAGTGGTTCTATTGCAGGGAAACTGAGGCCAGTCTTATGGAGGGGCTTGGCTCACATTGCTTGGGAAGTCCAAGACAGCTCTGCCAGGGGAAACCCAAAGGACACATCCTGAGTTCCAGTTTGCAGCCTTTCTGGCCCAGGCCTTGACTCTACACTCAGGAAGGTCAGGAGTTTCAAAGATCAAAATCTAGCCAAGTCCTCTGATTTTAGCAGTGGGGACTAAGAGGCTGGTAAGAAGAGGGACAGGCACAGAGCCTGGTACCTACTGAGGACCAAACCCAGGTCTCAAGCATTCAAAACAATCTCTCTACCATCTCCACTCCCTTTTGCTGCTGCTATGGTTAGTGAGATAAGCTCATACTGTTTCAGACTGGACTCACTCTGCAGCCCACACTGCCCTTGAACTTGTGGGTTTTCTGCCTCAGCCTCACAAATAACTAGGACCAAATTCTCTTTCTGAGGAAAGATTTCTATCTGGTGTCCCTCCTGGCTAGTGAAACGTAAGACCTGTGTCTGTCCCCCAGATAGCCCAAGAATCTTGCTATAAGCCCTACTGGGAAAGCAAGGTAAAATCTATCTGATGACCAGTGTCAACTTCTGTCCTGTTTCTCCATCTTTTTTTGCTACCTGCCCTGAGCTTCCTCTTTAAATTTCTTAACTTATTATTTTGTGTATATGTGTGCTTGGCACTGCATGCATATGGAGGTCAGAGGACAACTTTGTGAAGCTGGTCCTCCCCTTCCATCTACACATGAATTCTGGGAATTAAACTCAGGCCATCAGACCTGAATGACAAGCTCTTTACCTGGAGAGCCATTTCACTGGCCCTACCCTGCCCTTTCAACCAGCGTCTGTCTACACTGTATTCAGGCTCTACAACTACACTGCCATGTCTCCATCAAGAAACCTTGCCAAGACCTAAAAGAGAGGGAGGGAGATAGGGGCACCTACTGATCTTATCTGAGATTTAGAGCCTACTAGGAAATTTAGAGACGCCAAAGGCAAAATGTCTGCTGATCTGTCACAGTGCTAGGAACAGTGACTGGAAAGCTCAGAGCTTCCAGAGGAAAGTGCTGATCTTTTAAAGAGAGTCTTGAATATTAACAGTTATCATCACTGCCCAATATATCTGGCCCCTGATATGTCTACTCAGCGGCTCTAATTATTAGTATTTTAATCCACTTTAATTTGAACACTAGAATCCATGGGTTCAAATAAAAATGTGTTTCTAAACCATTTGCTTCATACTGTTGCCTCATACTGAACATCTGTGAAATCCCACCAGCTCTTCTCAGTAGCTAGACGGAGACTGTGGATTTCTTTCTCTCTGTGTTGTAATTACCTCTAGTTCTAAGTGACTCAAATAGTTTTGATGGTGATTGTTTTTATAATGGAAGTAATATGTGGTTAATATAGGACGTTTGGAAGGGGAGCTAGGGAGACGGCTCTCTGGTTAAGGGGGTACACTGCTTTGTAGAGGACCTGAGCTGAGCTCCCAGTACCCATGTCAGGAGGCTCACAGTCACCTGTTACCATAGCTCCAGAGGATCTGGTCCCCTCTTCTGGCCTACATGTATACATGTACACACACACACACACACACACAAACACACACACATGCATGCCCATGTAAAAACAAAATAAATTTCTAAAAAATAAAATTTAAGAGAAAGCTTAAAGTACACATTAATTGCATTAATTAAAGTACAAACAAAACATCACTCTGGTTCAGGGGCCAGTGAGACAGCTCTGCAGCTGAAGTCATTAGTTGTCAAGCCTGACAACCTGAGTTCAATACTCCAGAAACTTCCATGGTGGAAGGAGAAAACAGACTCCAGCAACTTGTCCTCTAACTTCTACATGGGCATCATGCCATTATCATGTATGTGTGCATGCATGAGTGCGTGTACACACACATATACACACATAAAATGTGTAGACATTATAAAAACAACTAAATTCACTATTAGTCAAATACACTGTATACATTAACAGAGGTCTATTTTTGACCCATATCCCATCTTTTATGTATTTTAGAGGGATGGAAGGATATATAGAAGGATGAGTCCAAGGTTGGGTGTGTGACAGTATGAATGAGAGGAGGGGTGAAAGGTTGGTTGGATTATGAATGAGTGGATGGATGATGGATGAAAGGATTGATGATGGACAATGGATAGATGGATGGATTAATGGGTGAATTGTTTATTTAATAGCTTGTAATCTATAGAATATAAAATAATTTAGTTCCTCACTTTACTCTCTTAACTTACATTAAGAAGGCTTTCTTAAGTAATTTTATTGGTCCTCTATTTCTTTAAGGTTTCATTACAGCTCATCAATTATTTTATCAAAGCCTTTATTGTTGAGTTTTGTAGCTTCTCAGTTCTTGACATTGACTTATGCAGTTGGATCTGTTCATGTGGACTCTTAACGAGAAACAGAGTTGAGAGAAATTCTCCAGCCAAGAGCCAGGGTTGTAATATAGTGGTTGAGGCAAGGGGATAATCTCAAACCAAGATCAATCTGAGCTATGAACAGTGCGTCTGAGTGCCGAAGCAGCCGTTGTTGCCCATGCCAAAAAGTGGCCCAGGGGAGGCAGGGTCCTGACATGCAGGGCAGGGGATTTGGAATGGCACAGAATCCCCTATTCAACAGAAGATTCAGCTAAAAGAAAACTGGAAATAATTCCAAAGCAATTGACAAGGGAAAATATGATTTCACTTAAAGTTTCCTTTCTTGGATTTCTCTGACTGACAGTAGGGTAGAAAGTATATATTTATATTAAATGCAGCTCTTCCCTATCTTGGTTCCTCTTTCATGAGTTGTCTGTTATTTGCCTAGTTTTGCACGGAGGGCTCCTTTTCCTTGTTGATTTGTGAGGTCTCTGCGTATTCATTACTTTAATTCCTTATCCTATAGTCTGCAAAAATTGTGCTTAGGATTTTTTGGCTGTTATTTTGCTTGGCAATTTTCAAATGAAACTTATAGTGTACAACTAGATCATCCTATGATTCCCCCTGTAATGTCTATTAAAATATTGTTATTGCATCATGTCTGTGTGTGCGTGCGTCTGTGTGTGTGTTGTGTCTGTGTCTGTGTGCATGCACACATACATGCCTGTGTTCAACAACACATTAGTGGAGGTCAGAGGATATCTCATAGGAATAGTTCCCTCCTTCCATCACATAGGTTTCAGGGATTAAACACAGGTCTTCAGCCTTGGCAGCAAGTGCTTTTTCCTACTGAGTCATCTTGCAGACCCCTCTTTTGAGTTTCTTTTTCTATTACATTCCAACATAATAGCTTCCTCCTGACTGGCATTGTGTCCACCTTTGGCTCTCATCCTAAAGATGAATTGAGCAATGTGGAGATGGGGCTCCTTAACTCACCATCCCAGTCACCTCTGAATGTCTTCCATCACTCCACACTAAAAGGTCACTTCAAAGTGGACAGATATACCTACCTTTCTTGGTTGCAGCTCCAATGTCTGAAACAAGTGAACATTTGTTAAACACTTACATAGTGGATAGAAGAGGATGTCCTGGGACTAACCACCCCCACTGTAATGTCTTGTTACCTCATTTGTGCCTGTTCTAGTGTCTTGAACACACATTGCCACCAATATTGTTTGCATCCAGGAAGATATTGTCTCATAGAATTGTAAACTCAATGCTATATCTTCAAATGCTATAGAATATTGCTTTTAGCTGCTGTTTTGGTTTGACTGTGAAATGTTCCTCACAGACTCATATGTTTGAAGACTTGGTGCCTAGATGGTGACTCTGTTTTGGTAAATTGTAGAACCTTCAGGAAGCAGGTCTGAGCTAGATCAAGTTTATCACCATGGCTCAGACCTTGAAGTTTATAGTCTAGCCCTGCTTCCTAGGACGTTGATTCAATTTTTTCCATGTAGTGCAGGGAGTTGTAGGAAGCAGCTGTCACAGCTTCTCCAGCATAGATTTTCCTGCCACCATGCTTTTCCAACCACAGAGGACTGTATCCCCTCAAACTGTGAGCCAAAATTACTCTCTTCTCCATTACATTGCTTCCGCTTGCTCTTAGATATTTGGTTACTATGAAGATGGGAAAATAGCAAATACATGGGACCACACACACAAAGGTTAAACCCCACAAAGACTGAGACATTCTGCCTGAAAATTGACTTGTGCTCTGAAATTGACTTATGCTGTCAAGTCTGACAGGTCTGAGGAACAAGCTGGAAGATCCGTGGGAGCAGGCCATTCATGAATGTGTCTCTTCAAGATCTTCTTAAACTGGGACCTAGAACAAACTACAACGCAGGAACCATTTCTCTGGAATGATGGGAGAGAATCATAGCCACTCTATTCACGTGATTATCTTACAAACCACCAACATGACATCTCAGATAACACAGATGTTAATTTGGAGACCAGAGAAAGATTTCAAGGAACTAGTCTTCTAGGTTAAAACACATGTGTGTGTGTGCACATACACACAGACACACACACACAAATAAAGAGAGGAAAACCCCATCTAACCTAGATCACATTCCATAGGTACTCTACTCAATTCTAAAGTGAATAAAGTGAATATACTCAGGTCAGAAAACTAAGCTTTAGCAGGTCATATTTAAATAGTCCTCCTAAAAATTCTTCAAGTACTTTCTGATATGTGAGAGCAATAATTTCATGAGGCTTTATATGTGAGGAGCAGAGACTGTGCCATACAGTTCACAGGAACTAAGGGGAGAGGCTGCTATCTTATCTAAGCTAACATCAGATCACTCCATACACAAGTCTATGGCTCCTGAGGCACAGCCCTGAAGTAAATCCCTATGGAATCAATGTTTATATAAGGAACTGCAGTGTCAGACCCAGTCAGAGCCGCCACCTCTGTAAAACCACCTCTGGCATAGGAATAAATAGTGAATGATTACTCTTACTGATCTGACACATACTTTCTTAACACCCATCCGGGCAGTGCACACACTCAGCAATGGGAACCTGCCATGATCCACCACAGAAACTCATACTTAGTGGGAAGCTAGCTTGGGCAAAAATAGGAATGTACACATTGACTGGAACATAAAAGATTTATCTGTAGAGTAAGTTTCTGAGTGTAAGATTACGTAAGCTTTGAAGTTTATAAAAGGGAATCATCAGAAAAACCAGTTTCCCTGTCATTTTAACAAAGTCTAATATCAGTTCTGAAAATAGAGTCTGGCATCTTGTTCACCTGTATGTATTCAAGGCAGAAAGCAATTTACCTGGGGAGGAATTAGCAGCCACAGTCAGGATTTGTAAGTTCTCCTTTCATTTCTGCTTAACAAGAGAGAGATGCAACTTATTTGAAATTCATTATCCCCAAGGAGATAGACTTTGTCCCTCAATCTAATCCAGTCTGAAAAGATTAAAGAAAATTATCGAAGGGATGCTTAAAACATACTGGCCATATGCTCCAGTGTAACAGAGTGATGGAAAGAAAGGACCCCTCCTTGATTGCTGATACAAAGCTGACCGTCACTGTGTACAAACACAGTCATAAGGTAAGATTCTAATTAATCTCCACCCCAACAAATGCACGGATACCAAATAAATCCCTCCAGCAAATGAAACCATGAGGAGTGAGTCCAACTTGAACTTGCTCCTGAAATTAGACTTTTACAATGTCCTCTAAAGGCTCCCCAAATTCCTGGGACCCTTTCGTTTTCAACTCCAGCATCTCACCATTCTTGGAAAAAAGGACAATCTCCTGATGCAGGGGATTGGTGGACAGAAAAGAAGAAACACTGCAGATCTAGATTTGGCAATGTCCACCACATGCTTCCAATGTTATTTTCATTATCTTTTAATTCTGTGTGTATATGGGGGTGAGGGAGTACATGCACATGATTAAGGGTGCCTGTAGAGTCCAGAAGAGAGTTGGATCCCCTGAAGTTGGGGTTACAGGTAGTTCTAAGCCACCCAGCGTGGGTGCTGGGACATGAGCATGGGGCCTCTGTAAAAGCCTAACATGCTGCTAAGCACTAAGCCAGCCACCTCTTCAGCCCTGCAGACATTCCTGCCTTTTTGACTTCTAAACAATATTCAGTACCTGGCTCCCAGGAAGTAATTCATAATGAATGTGAATGAATAGCTGTAAGTGTTGTTTGGGAAAATTTAAAAATTGAAAGCAACTTAAGTATTCACAAAATTTGGCTTTCTGCAAAGTATGATGCGCCAATACATTGAACTTAAAGGGATATAGGAGTTATTCAAGAAAAATTAATATGTTTGGCTACACAAATGTCTGCATGGCAAAAATGTATAACACTTTACAACATCAAAAGACAAATGGGTATATTAAGGTAATACATATACATATCTGACAATTGACCATTTATTTGGTGCAAAGGGGTTCTTTAACAGGACAAGAAGCATCTTACAAAACACGGCCAAATGACCACGAGAAAAGGCCCCTGACATACAATTCAAGAAGTGTAAATCATGTCCGTAGCTATGTTCAACTTCTCACATATAAACAAAGTAGTATCCAGTGGTAACCAAGGCTTAGAGAAGGGGTCTCCCTCACTCATCTTGGCTGGAAGTATAAATTAGTATATTTTTCGATGGATGATGTCATAACCTACTAATTTTAAATCCTTCATTACAAGGGATTACATTATAGGGGTTTAGCCTCACACATATACTGTACAGGTAAATATGTAAATAAGATTATGTATAATGGTGCCATTTATAATATCAAAAACCTACAGCATATTAAGTTAAGCTGATGCTACATGGTAGAACACAAAGCTAGTGTTAGAAAATGTGATACGGCAAGATATGGATAGATGTGGAAAACAGTGTTCAAGAACCATGATGTTGTAAACATTGATTTTAAAATGCGAATGGAAAAGGTGAAGGCTAAAGAGAAACGCGTATGATATGCACATATGAACACAGATTTTCTCACAGGCCCATAGGAAATGTCTTAAAGAATAAGAAAGAAACACGAACGGTAGAATTTCCGAATACACTAGAGAAGCAAGACTTGTATTTTATTTCATATTATTCTGGACTATTTGTTTTTTCTTCTAATATTCCATATTTATCTTAGAAATGAAACTAGCCTGAACCACCTCTCTGTTGGAGCAACTGTTTAAATACTAGGGATCCAGCGGTATCCAGACAAACATGATCCTTTCTCGAGAAATGAGAAATAGAAAGACATTAAAGTTCTATTACAATAGACAGATAGTGGTATCTTAGTCAAGTTTCTAATACTAGAACACAATACCTGAGATTAAGACGTTTATAATAGAACACAGGTTTATTTTGGCTCATGGTTCTATAGGGTGGAAGTCCAAGCGCATGCTCAAAGCTTTGGACTCAGGACAGAACCGGGAGAAGCTGGCGCATGCCCAGGAGAGAGAAGGTACAAAAGGCAGCCTTGTTTCGCTACAAGCAAGCCCTTCTGGCAGAAACGAATTTGGGCTCATGAGACCGATGTGAATCCTTCTCAATTAGCTAGTCACCACTTAAAAGCCCCACCACTCTTCAGTACCATTACATGGCAATTAGATTTCAGTAAGGGATTCCAGTATTTCAGCCTTAGTGGGAACTGTGGTAATATGGAGAGTGGTCTGACCTTAAGACCTCTAAGCACTTCAGTGATCATTGAGAAGTGAGATTTACTCCTACCGAGAACAGACAGGAACTGACTGTGGTGGTGTGACGTGGTCTGACCATTAGTGAGGAACTTTCTTTGGGGCTGGCCTATTTGCAGGCGAGACTGTGAGGACCAGCCGTTCTCCTTGTGCTAATCTGAAGGGTCACCCGGGGAATTTTGCCTAATCTTATCCGTTTAGGGTGGTTCATGGCAGGAGCCACAGGGCTCAGGTAGAATTCTGAAGACGGCTCCAGGGCTGGGAATTGCAGAGGTCACAAGCCATCAAGGAAAAGTAAATAGCCACCTCTGGATACTTTCAGAGAGAAACGGAATCCGGAGCCCTGAAGAGGCTCCATCAGGTCCACAGTCAGCTCCTCACTTAGCAGTTTCAGAAACACATCTGTATTTGCCTGGGATGAGAAAGTGATGGCGGCAACCGAACAGATGGCACCAGAATGGACCTGATTATATACGAAGATGTAAGATTCATTACCGCTCAATGAGGGGAGGAAAGCATTACCCAACGGCCGGTCCTGGAACAATTAACTAGCAATTTAGAGAAGCAGTAATTTTAGAATCTCACTTTCCGCTACGCATTGAGATACATTCCAGTTGGGTGGAAGAGTTAAGTGTTTTTCTTTTCAAACCTCAAAAAAAAAAAAAAAGTCTCTGAAAGACATTGAATCCAATACTTTCTGAATCTCTAGAGGAGAAAAAAAAAATGGTATGGGCCTAGAAGCACTACTGGAATTTTTAAAAAAATTAAGATCTGTATTATAAAGTTGGCTTAAAAATGTAAAGCACAGAAGCAATCAGCGAACAGAAATACTGCAGCAAATGTAATGAAGGGCAGTAAATTTAATATTTAAACCCAAAATATTGATCAGAAATAAGCCTCTAAACATCTGAGCGCCAAATAAGCTGCCAACGAGGGCAATGTAATTAATGAACAAAGATTTAAGATGTTTAGTCCCTAGAGAATAAAAAACATAATTCAAACATGAAGGTACTATATACAGTTTCCAGTGTTATATCGACATAAACTCTAAAAATAATTTCTGGGAGGAGGGCAGTGTTTCTATTTAAGATGTGGGAAGCCCTAACTACACAACCATGACACATACAAAGAACTTAGCACAGACCCATGTAGGCTCTGTGATTGCTGCTTCAATCTCTGTGACCCCTGAAGAGCCCTGCTTAGTTGATTCTGTGGGCCGTGTTTCCCTGGTGTCCTTGACCTCTCAGGCTCCTACATTCTTCCTCTCCCTCTTCCTCTGGGTTCCCCGAGCTCTGTTTAATGTTTGGCTGTGGGTCTCTGTGTCTGCTCCCATCAGTTCCTGGATGAAGCCTGATCTTGGGGTCCTTTTCCTCCTAGTGAGTTGCCTCATCCAGCTTTGATAAGAGGGTTTCTGCCTAGTCTTGTGGTAACTTGTTAAGCCCTGTTTGGTCTACATCCCTTGGAGGCCTGCTCTTTTCTGAAGGGAAATGGAGGAGGACAGAACTCATTGAACAAGCCATAACATCATGGTTTGAAAGCCAAGAGACTAAAATGAAACCTCACTGTCCTAAAGTGTAAAAAGTGACAAGCTCTTCTCAAAACAGATGAGATCCTGTCTGTGAAGGGTCTCCACAGCTACTCCTGTCTGTGAAGGGTCTCCACAGCTACCCCTGTCTGTGAAGGGTCTCCACAGCTACCCCTGTCTGTGAAGGGTCTCCACAGCTACTCCTGTCTGTGAAGGGTCTCCACAGCTACTCCTTTCTGTGAAGGGTCTCCACAGCTACTCCTGTTTGTGAAGGATTTCCATGGCTACTCCTGTCTGTGAAGAAGCAGCAAGAAGACGCCAACATAAATTCGAAGGCACACCTTCTCTTTTTATTCTTTAAAAGATGCCATACATGTATAAATCATGTATGTGGTGTACCTTGTTCATATCTACCCCCCACTCTCCTTCCAACTCCCCCTCACTCCAATCAACACTTTGAGATCTTTCCTCCAACCTCGCGTCATTTTTCTTTTTATAACTCACTAATCAGTGCAGCCTATTGCACATAGGAGTGGGATCACCCACTGGGGCACAGGCAGCCTAAAATTAGCCACTGCCCCAAAGAGAAGGGAGTCCCCTCTCCCCAGTATCAACTGTCCCTCTTCCCTCCATGCCTGAATTTTTAACTGTCTAATCTTATCCAGGTCTGGTACAGCTTTCCCCAGCCCTGTGAGTTCATGTACGTAACGATCATGCCATGTCTAGGGGCCAGCATGCTTCAGTGGTCCTCCCATTTCTTCATCTGTTTTATCCTCTTTCATTCAATCCACACCCTTACCTACCATGCTCCCTGAGCCTGGCTTTGGAAGAAGGGTTCAAATACTCCATCCATAGCTGACCGCTGATCATTGCTTATTCTTGGCACTTGAACAGTTATGAGTCTCTGCATAAACTACTACACACCACATTTTAACTGGCTTTCAACTAATGCAATGCTTTAGAGTCTCCTCCAAGCCCTGGCCTCATAGTCAGTGCACACCACACACATGCCACCTTTACAGGACCCTCCATCCAATGAATACGAGAAGTAAGAAAAAAGATAATGCCAGATAGGAAGAGAATACCCCTCCCCAACCCTGGGTGACATCACAACCTTACCATGTTCAAGACAGTGGTTTGGTGAAGCCTGGTCACACGACAGAAAATCTTAAAGGACAGGATATCTACCAAGCACAGCATAGAGTGACAACCCCTCCTCCAAAAAAATGGGAGAAGATAATGAGAATAGAGGAAGCTCTTCAAGGGGATCACACCCCCTAAACCATGCTAACTCAAGGAGGGCTGTGACACATAGAAGATGTTGAGTTTCACAGCACTGAGGAGCCCCCAGCCCCATTGAGGTAGAGCTTTGATTCCACGTAGAATACCTAAAGCCGACAGTGTACTTGTCCAAGGTGAAGCTTCAACATAGCCTGGTCTCTGCTTGAGAGAACTACTGTAGACTTAGCTCCTAATACTTCAGGATAGTGAAAGACACAATCTTTTCTGTGGGTAAATATTATTACCTGTAATTATTCTTTAAACCCAGTGCCCAATTAAATAAAGAATCAGACACCATCAGAAAGCAGAAAAGTGTGAAATAAGGAAAATAACAGTACATATGAGCCTGAGAAGTTAGAATTAACCATGAAAATGAACAAGAAACTAAATAAATAATAAATACACGACACCTATTATGTCATGGTTTCATGGGCAAAAACCATTCTTCCTAGGCTGGAATACAGTAAGGGAAGACTAAGGAGTGGTCTTGGTTAGGATTTCTGTTGCTGTGATAAAACACAATGTTCTAAAACAACTACAGAAGAAAATGGTTTATTTCATCTTACAATTCTCAGGTGACACTTTATCACTGAGGGAAATCAGAAGGTATTTCAGTGTCTAAAAATGCTTAGAGTAATTTTAAAATGGGCTTACGAGAAAAAAAATAATGTTTGTGACGTTATGTGCATCTTAATTAGATTTAGTTAGCCATTTCATGATATGTACATATTTCAAAATATGTTGTACAATTTTTGTTGACAAAAAGAATAATAATCAGAAAAACAATATGAGGAAAGTAGGAAATTTTGGCCAAGAAATGAAAGCAATAATGAAAGTCAAATGGGCATGTTATTAAATCTTTAAAAGACCATTAATTGTATATAACCCAAACTACTACAGTGAATTACAGGGTTCATAGCACATGTAATAGAAAAAACACGACAACACAAACACAGAACAGGAATGAGTCAGGAGCAAGGCAATTGTAGTTTAACATTGATCATAAAGTAGTTATTTGAAAGTATGTATTTATAAATCAAATGAGTCACAGCATAATCTGCAGAGAAATTATACAACAAATACATGTATATTTCAAAAGCCAATGGAAATGATAAAAAATAATATATTGAAGCATTCAGTATGCTTAAAGAGGTACAAGAAGGGAAACTGAGGAAAAACATACAGAGTGAGGGGGGGAAAACAACCAAAAACAACAACAACAACAAAAAACCCAAAACACCAAAATATGGGGCCTAAACTTAATCATGCCAATATACGCACTGAATGTTAGTGGGTAGCTGCTCGGAGGCAGAAATCGTTGGACTGTGTAAGACAACAACACTCAATTATAACCCAACTAAGGGAAACATTTTATACCTAAAGATTAAACATGTTAAACTGGTTAAACATGTAAAGGATGTACCACACAGCCTATATATTTGAGGCTCAGGAAACACAGCGCAAGAAGGGTGGGAAGACTGCAGGAGCCAGAGGATCAAGACAGTTCTGCAAGGTTTGTCTTACATATATGACAGGAACAACACCAGGTGACATGACAACATGGAGGGAAGAAACTTCAGGTGGCCCTACCTTAGATGAAGATCTACAGTGACTGATGAGAGAGGAGAAATCAGTCTTCCCTGGGGATGAGATCATGAGCTGACTATCCAATACCAAGCAATCAACCCTGAACACACACATATACATGGGGACACTAATTGGAATCAGCTGGTTGTGTTTATATATTTATTCGTATAAGCGTATAAGTAGCAATAATGATGAAATAAATTAAATGGGGGAAATATGCCACGCAAACACTAAACTTAACACAATTGTATCAATAACTGCAAAGTAACTTTCAAAATAAACAGTACTGGATATAAAAGAAGCCATTTTATAATAGCAACATGCTAAATGCAAAGAGTTAACAAAACAGTCATAAACGTCTATACACTCTTACACGGAGCATTAAAATATACAAGGCGGAAAATGAGAGCACAGACACAGAAAATTCTATAGCCATGATTTTATTTTGAACTTTCTCTTGGTAATCTGTGGGCAAGAATAAGATGAACTCAGGACGATACAGTAGATTTTGAAAACTATTAAAAATGTATAAAGCACTGAACCAAAACATTCTCAAAAGTTTTTAAAACACAAATGAGATAAACATAAGTAGATCATATTAGGAGCCATAAAACAATTATAAATACGTATCAAACATCTGAAATCAAACCAAGTATTTCATATAGCCACAATATAAGTTTCAAATCAAGTAATGCTATGTTGTGATTTGAATGTATTCCTGTCTGTCCCATAATTCATAGCAAATTTCAATTGTCATTTCAAAAATATTAAGACATGGGACCTACCAGAGGTAAGAGATCATGGGAGATTCACCTTCGTGGTTGGGATTGGTGCCATGATTTCTGCTCTCCCTTGCCTTCTTTTCTACTGTGTGAAACCCACAGAAAGACTTTGCCAAATGACAAACAAGGATTCTGGACTTCCCAGCTCCCAGAAGTGGGTGTTCTGACAAAGCAGCACGAGCTGAACTAAGACATATTAAAAGATTTTTAAAGCTCTCCAAATATTCCAAACTTAAACAATATATCCCATTAAAAGTCATGAGCAGATAAGAGAACTCGCAAGGGAAATTAGGAAATGATGAACTGAACAGTAATGAAAATACATCAAGTTAAGCTTCGTGCGACCTGGTTACAGTGTTTATTATAAATGGACATGTATAGCCTTGGATATCTATATTAAGAAGAGGAGAGGCCGGGAAAGCTCAAGAGCACCAGCTGCTCTTACAAAGGACACAGGTTCAGTTCCCAGCACCCACATGGTGGCTCACAACTACCTGTCACTCCAGTTTCAGGCAAACTGATGCCTTCTGGCCTCCACAGACACCAGGCGCACACATGGTGCACAAGCATACCTGTAGGCACTCCTGTATACAAATCAAATAAAAAATAATATTTTAAAGAGAGGAAAAATATAGAGCCGATTATTCATGCTTCCACAAGAAGACTGATAAAAGCAAGCAAGATAAAGTCAAAGGAGGACAAAGTAAATGAATAAAAACAAGAGTAGACATCAAAGAAAGAACAGAAAAAAAACTAAGTTATAATTAGACTCTGAGAACAATTAATGAAAGTAACAAAGTTGTAGCAAACCTGATCCAGGTATAAAAAGGGAAGGCAGAAGTTTCCAGGAATGAGATAAATGCCATCACTACACGTTGCATCTATGTCACAAGAACAGTAAAGGCTGAACATGGGTGTTATCAAGTCAGCACACGCCAAATGAATGTGAAATGGATAACTCCTTAAGAACTAAAAATATTCAAAACTGATACAACATAGAAAATCTCAATAATATAGTCCTAAATCTACTTAAAGTTGAATTTGTAATTAAAAAACAACTCTATTAAATAAAGGTTACTTTCAAATAGCTTCATTGGTGAATCATGTCAAGCATGAGATGATAATGCCAGTCTCACAAAAGCTCTCTTAGAAATAGAGGAGGACACTGGTGATTGGAAGGTTTAGGACTTGACAGTAATGAGAGGGTGAGGAAGAGAAACGGATCAGAGAGAATGAAAACCAAACCTGAGGCTGTATAGAAAAGTCGTGTGGAAACCTCACTTTCAAGGGAGCTTGAATCTTACAAAATAGTTACTCACTTACCAGAGTGCAATCCTCATGAGTGGATAATGCCATTCACAGAAGCCACGGGTTATTAACTGAAAATTCCAGGGCCAGATTGGGAGGCTTCCTGTGAGTTGTTGGTCAGAGAGTAGCATGAAGGCTGGGGAAGTCATAGGCCTTTAGGGGGAACCTACTAGTTTTGTTTTGCTATATGGCTGTGTTGTCAAACTGCTTTCTAAATAGTTTGTGTTTGTAACTATAAGGGTTGCTACTCTCAGCCTTGGTCTTTACAGTAAGCAACAATTAATGCAGGGACTCATAGCTGGTAAAAGTGCTGAGATTCAGTAACCGTTGAATGCTCAGCCCTAAGCATAACATCTACGTTACCACCTGGCCCCAGGGCTTAGAGAACACGTTTAGGGATTGGAGAGAATGTAAGATCCGGAGGATGGAAAGATCGGTATCAACGTCTGTCTTCTGGTGGCTGCACCCATGAGCTCACAGCAGCTGTGGTTATCTGTAAAAGATCTGCACAGATAAGGGCCCATCAACATCCCATCGTGATTGGAGAGGAGATCGTGAGCTCCGCCCCCCCCCCCCCCCCCCCCCCCCCCCACACCCCCTACCCTCCCCCCCCTGCCCCGCACCCAGAAGCTGTTGGCAGTTAATGGCTGCTGGAGGAAAGAGTCATTTTCTTCAGTGGTGTAGCCACTGTTAAGCTGTCCATGCTCCACTAAATAATCCCCCGCCGAGGCTCGGGCAAGCAACGCTAATTAAAATCAGTGGACTGTAAAAAGAAATAAATAACAACAAAAAAAATCCCATTAAATAAATCATCCAAAATAGAAAAAAAAACAGGGATGCTTACTGAGAAGAAGAGTTTCAGTGTGGGGTGGAGGGAGAGATTGTAATGGGGGTTGGCGAAAATGACCCAAGGACATTATGTACATTTATAAAATTGTCTGAGAGTAATACATTTGTAAAAAAAAAAAAAAAAGACCTTTAAAACAGAAAGAGAGGAGGAGACAGTGTGTTATAAAATTATAACCTTGATACCATATCCTAAAACAGATACAATGAGAGAACAATATGTTTCGTGAACAGGTTCACAAAAATATTTTAACAAAATCTTTGAATCAAATGCATCAGTGTATTATGTATAATAAGTTTATATATAAGTAATATTACATATCATAAAAAGTATATTATAAACAGCTGGGATTTGCTCCAAGAATACAAGGTTATAGCCATTCAACATAAACCCAATGTAATTAACTAAATTAATAAAGAAAGAAAAAAATCACATGATTATTTCAACAGCTGCATTTAAACATAAATATCCTTGAATACATTTTTTTTTTAATTCTCTAGGATTTTCTTCAAGTCAGGAACTATACCTTCAATCTGTTTACAAAAAAAAATAGCCACTGAGCCTAGATCACCCCCACCCCATACCACAGGGTTCAGGTGGGCAGTCCACGCCTGAGATGACCCCCAGTCCAGCACCATGCAGCTCAGGCAGATAGAGCACCTTCAAGATCACTCCCACATAGTGCCATGGGCCAATGGGCAGAGAACAACCCCCAGTCCTATGTCACAAGGCTGACCAAACCTGAGAGGATTCCTGTCTGGTGCCACATGACACTCCTGAGGTGACTCCAGATACCCAGAGGACCTTAGCACCACTAAGATGAGCAAGTGGTGAAGAGATTGAAGAGAACAAGAAGCAGAAGGATGTGAGCACAATGAAGACAGGAGAAGCTGGAGGCTCGAGGATAGTGAGGAACAGCCTGATGTGAGTAGCCAGGGATGCCACCTAAGGCCATAGTGAGGTCCTGACTTGTGCTGTGACCAAGGGCCTCGTATTGATCCATGGCCTCGTATTGATCCATGGCCCTGCAGCAAGGTGGTTTGTTACCACCAAAGGCCAGGTGGATCTGGTCTGGGCTGCCCTCTAGGGGCATGTCGTTGTCTTAGGGCTGTGTAGAGCTGGCTCTACCCTCTTACCAGCTGCACCACTCAGGACAGCAGGCCCTGCACCTTGTCCGGGCAGCCCAATAGAGTTGGCCATTCCAGCATGGGTGCAGGTGAGCCATCCCAGAGGGCATGAGAGAGGGAGAGCTGGCTCTGTCCCTTGATGGCTTCAGCACTGGGTGAGCTAGCTGAGACAGTGCTAGTGAGTTTGCTCTGGTGGCAAGGTGTAAGATAGTTGGCAGGCTGACCAGCTCAGCTACCACCCAGCCCCATATCCTGGGCTTTGAGTTGTCCCACCCCAACATCTACCCCATCTGTGAACTGCTGGAGCATGTGAAGGGGCCCATCCTACACATCCATAGCTACAGGGTTTCCATGACACAGGACAACAACAGGATATCTGAGAGAAGTCCCAGTGAGAATCCAGTGTTAATAGAGTAACAGAAGTCAGAGGTCTCAAACCAGACTAATGACTCATTGTGATAAGCATTTACAAATAAAAAAGAGTAGACAAAAGGGGAATACTGTGGGACACATTGTGACAGATGAGCATTTGCAAATAAAAAAGAGTAGACAAAAGGGAATACTGTGGGACACATTGTGACACACTACAATAAGATTTTTTTTCTCTTTTGGCAAGTGAATGGAATTAGGGTACATGATGTGAAATTCATAAAGAATTTAACTTTTTGTTGAAAAAGTTAAATTTAAAAATGGCTACTGAGGGCTGAAGAGATGGCTCAGCAGTTAAGAGCACTGACTGCTCTTCCAGAGATCCTGAGTTCAATTCCCAGGAACCACATGCTATCTCACAACCATGTGTAATGGGATCCAATGCCCCCTTCTGGTGTGTCTGAAGACAGCTACCATGTATGTACATAAAATAAATAAATGGTTCATTTTAAAAGATGGCTAACATCCTAGTTCATCATGAAATAAGATATGGGATAAGGCAATGGTGTGTCTTCTCATGCCTGTATAGCAGAGTGGCACACTGGAGCCCTAGTCACTGCTATAAGGAGAGATACAACGGAAAACAGGAAGCTGAGCCTAGGTTTATTTCCAAGTCACGAAATCTGCGTGTAATGAACTTGAAGACACCAGTGAAATTATTACATACAGTAACTAGTGAAAGCACTAAGGCTGTAGCATACCAGACTGATAACAAAATCACTTCTGTTTCTGTATCCCCAAAGTTAGAAAATAGAATTTAAATATGTAATAACATTAAATTATCCAGCGCCTTTATAAAAGGTAGGCTAGACCTGTAACAGAAACCATAAAACATCTTAAGAGATCTAACTAAATTGGAGGGTTAAATGATGTTTACTGAAGAAATAACTCAGAATTGTTAACGTATCCATTCTCCCAAAATTGGCCTACAAATTCACAACAATCTCATCAAAATTACTAAACTGGCAATAATGGAAATTTGTGGAATGCAAGATTCTTGCCAGAATTAGAAAGCTCGTTCCAGTATTTATATGGATATGCAAAGGACCCAAAATAGTCAAATGCTATTAACAATGAGTAAGTCAGGAGGACTTATCCTATCTTGTCTCAAGAGTTATTTTGAAGCTAAAGAAAATATGAGTGTCTGTACTGACATAATGGTAAATAAATAGGTAACCAAACAGAATAGAAAATTTAAAACTAGATCTAAATATATATGATCTGTCACTTGTCAACCAAGTCACCAAGCCAATTTGAAGAGAAAAAAAATCGTCATTTTAAAAAAATCATGCTGAAACAGATGAATATTCATGAAGTAAAGGGCAATCTCTGTCTATGCCTCCCTCCTCACAGAAATAAATCTGAGGAGTCAGAAACCTAAATGCAGAAGCTAGAAGCATAAAGTCTGTAGGATATAACAAAAAAAGAGTAAACCTTCCTGACCATATTAATAAGACAAAGATATCTTAGGACACCAAAAGGACTACTCTTAAGATTTAAAAATCAATAAACTGGGTTTTGTAAAAAGAAAATGTTTATATTCTACGAGGATACACTTATAACAAAGTAAATAAGCCAAAGTCTGGAAAAGAAATCCCCATTGTACCTGACAAACAAACTGTAACAAACTTCTGTAAACTAAAAGTGAGCCAAACTTCATAATAAGTATACTTCATGATGGAAAATCCTAATTGCTCATAAGGCTTAAAAGGTACATTTGAAAAGGTGTTTACCATTGTAGATCACGAGAAAAATAGGTGTGGGATGGGATTCAGTCCTGCTAGGATGGCTACAATAAAATCAAATGGTAACTTGGAGTTTTAGCCAATGTATATGGCTCTGCCCAACCTGTAAAATATACAACTATTTTGGATATCTATGTCAAATTAATTTACCTATCCTCTGCTCCAGCAATTCCACTCCCGGGAATAAGAGACATGAAAATGCATGCCACAACAAAAGGGAAAATATTTCTAAGTTGTCCATGGATGCTTACCTCAACTTCTTTCATAATAAATCCAACTTTGAAACAACCCAGTGTTCATCACTGGAAGCATGGATAAAGATGCTGGAGTTATTGTGCAAAAGAAAACACCTACGCAAAGGTGAACCACTTATGTATGAAAAACTGTGAGCAGCTGTCAGACACACTAGGTTGGACAAGAACTAACGCTTGACAAAAGAATTATTTCTGTTAAATCTCTTGGATCTAAAGGGCAAGAACAGTCTAAGTCAGTAGTACTGGAAGCTATAGCAGTAGCTCCCATGAGCAAAGCAGGGGGTGTGGGGAGAGTACAGGTGTCCCAGGAGAACTCCTTACAGTGAGGGAAAGACCCTCTCTCTTATCCGGGGTATAGGTCTGAAGCTAGACCTAACAATCAAACCGTGTTAAACTGAACTCATAAAAGGGGTGCAGTTTATTTGATGCAAGTTACATACACATCCATTTCAAATGTTAATAATGCCTCTGGTAAGGGTAGAAGGAAACTATTGGACAATAATTTTATAAAGCATTCTGGTAGTACTAACCAAAAGATGATAGTTTTTAACAATGATTTAACTTCATAGTTTTACCTATGGTAAATCTCAAAAAAAAAAGCATTCCAAATAACAAACAGTTGTGTGTTCAGGAATCAGTATCATTGCGATGATATGATCTGAAACATTTCAAATCTAACACCACATGGTAATCAAATGAAGCACAAGAAGCCTATAGACAGAATATAATTTATATTAACCTTATATATACTATATGTTATGATAAACTGAAGATACTACAACCTTTTATATTCTTATTAAAATACACAAGATATGGAGATTTGTTCTTAGGTTGCATTCAGGATAATAACTGCTCCATATTTTCAGTTTAATTTATTTTCCTTTAATATTTTTTTAAGTTTTCCCTTGACATTTTTACAATGCTGTAATTTTCTTCTCCTTCCTTCCTTCCTTCCTTCCTTCCTTCCTTCCTTCCTTCCTTCCTTCCTTTCTTTTCCTCACTTAGGTGGCTTTAACTGGTCTGAAACTCACTATGTGGACAAGACTGGACTCAAGCTCACAGCAATCCTCCTGTTTCTGCCTCCTGGGTGCTGGAATTAAAGATGTGAACCACTATATCCAACTAACACTTTTACATTTCTAAGAAATTCTTTCTCTTTACCCATTCACATGCAAGTCTTCTCCATTTATTTTCTCATGTGTAAGCTGTTTATATCTCATAAGAAATCTATAGCCTATTTTTTCGTTATTGTTATGAATACACAAGGAACCCAGCTTTACCACATTGCATATAAGATGGACCTCCTTCGTAATCCAAATGCTCAGAGTCATGTTATATTATGAAACATAGTGTCAATGTAAAAGATTAAATATATTTACTTTGTGAACGTTTAAGTATGACAGCAACATTTAGTCTCTCCTTAGTGAGATCCAGTTAATGTCCTTTTTCATTACTCTTGTCTGACTGATAGCCCTTCAACTTAATGTCCCACTTCCAGTCACCAGACGACGACTTTCTCTTCCCGCACCCCTCCCCCACCTTGACATGGATAGACTCATTGGTTCCAGAGTTCATCTCAGTCTTGCTTTTATCCCATGCCATAGACAACTGCACAGACACTGTGGGGTCAGCCTGTGGAAGAAACACAGGGACCCTGAGACTGGCCTCTCTCTCTCTCTCTCACGGTCCCTGGGATCCTTGTTCTCTACCTGCTGCTGAGCTAGTAACTACACCTACCTTCCCTTGATCCCCAGCAGCAAGAGGCGTCGGAGCCTTTGTGTCTCCTGTTCCTGCCAGAGCTTTATTAGCCTTGACAGGTTCCGGAAAGCCTATGAAACATCATAATCCCTCTTGTCTCCCGTAGAAGCAAACAGAGTTAGAAGAAGCTGAGGCGGTTGGAAAGGCGGCAGAGATGTCCCTGGAGAACCCAGCTCCAGCCAGCCTTCCTTCCTTGCCTGGGTCTCCCCCTCTGGGCTCAGACCTTCTCTCAGGAGTCTGGCCAAGCGTGCTGAAGGGGAGCTAAAGAGGTGACTGTAAATTGAAATGAACATTCTGCTGAAAAGAATCATAGTGATGATAAATAGCTTCATGGGGTGCTGGCGATTTAGAGATGGCAGAGGGCTCATTCTCTCTACCTACTCCGAAGCATAAATTTGAGTCAGAGATGTGCCTCCCTTGTTCTAATCTGAGAGAGAGAGAGAGAGAGAGAGAGAGAGAGAGAGAGAGAGAGAGAGAG
>NW_021604933.1:1149032-1186794 GCF_004785775.1 Grammomys surdaster | reverse complement strand
GAGAGAGAGAGAGAGAGAGAGAGAGAGAGAGAGAGAGAGAGAGAGAGGAGGCAAGAGAACAGCTCAAATTGAGAGAATCTCATTAAAATATGTCTCCTCACCAACTATTCAATCACTAATTGACTTTCCCTCCTTGCTTTAATTTTGACGCTGGTGTCTTGATTAATTAACTCTGTCACCAAAGCCCCAGGGTGCCACAGAAGGACTCACCAGGAGTTTATCTCTCTGGGTTCCAGCCAGTTTGATAGGTAGGCTCTCCCTGGCCAGCTCCCTGAATAATGGCCTGAGCTCAATTTGGTCCCTGGATGGTCACAGAGACACGTAACTGTCTCACCACTGGCCACCAGGCCCAGTCAGCAAGAAGTGTATCTGGAAACCTACCTATTCACCATCCTTTCTGCCAGTATAACAAATTCCCTTCCACTTCCTATGCATTGGAAGCTCTTGTGGAGAACGATGGTCAGTGGGAGAGATGGGTCACTAGCTTTGCTTCTAGACCAGCCTCCTGGGAAATCATTTGTTCATCCACTTATTTAGCCATGGAGGCATTTCACTTGTTTTCTAACTGACCTCTGAGAGAAGAAGGATGAGACAAAAGAAAGTATTAATGGCAGTTCCTGCTTGTAACACACATGTGACTTTTGCTGAAGGGAAGTGACATTCCCTTTAAAAGATGGGAGCCAAGAGCTAACAGAGCTCAGTGGCAGAGTACTTGCCTAACATGAGAAGCCCCAAGGTTCAATCACTAGCACCACAAAAATAAATGCTTGCGTGTATGAATATGTACATATGTATACACACACATACATACATACACATACACGTATGTATGTATGTATGTATGTATTTATGTATGTATATATTAAATTGTCTTGGATATCAAGACCAAGTCTCTTGTCCCTTCCCTCTAGAACACTCTGGCATATTTCTTTTTTTATTAATATTGGATATTTTATTTATTTACAATACAGATGTCATCCTCTTTCCCCATTTCCCCTCCCTAGAACCCCTTATCCTATACCCTCTCTTCCTTTATGCTTTTATACCATTTTGATTATATGCATGTATTAAGGTCAGTTCTAGGTTGAAGGTCTAGCAATACAATAGATGCAAATAGTCAAGGAACAAGCAATACAATAAACACAAATAGTCAAAGAAAAAGCAAGGCATTACACTCAATTATGTGAAAAGGCTTATCAGGATGATCAAAGTATCTGAGCCTACTTCCCTCTCCTAGCCCAAGGTCATTTTCATGTCTGAAGCCTATTTCCTTGTTCTAGCCTAAAATTTAGATTCCTGTCTGAAATTACTCTTTGTTCTAGCCTAATATTTAGATTCCTGCCTGAGATTACTTCTTTGTTGTAGTCTAAGATTTAGATTCCTATCTGAAATTACTCCTTTGTTCTAGCCTAATGTCAGATTCCTGCCTGAAGCCTACTTCCTTTTCCTTGGCCAATGTCATATTCCTGCCAAGCAGCCCATTTCCTTGTCCTTGGCCCATGTCAGATTCTTGTCAAGCAGTCCCAAAGGCTTTCTGCCTCCCCCCCTTTTTTATCTCATTAACAAGACTGAGCCTGTCTTAGGTCATTCTGACAAGAATGCCTTCCTTACCTATCATGGAATATGCGTTATCAAACACAATACACTTATGTCTTAGGTTGGTAAGGCTCTGTGTAGAATCTTACCCGTCCTTGGCTTGCCAGTCTGTTAAATTAATAACTCTGTCTGGGGGTCCATTATCAATTTCAAGTCATGTACTTTGGCTGCCAGCCTGTTGATGTAGTTAGAGACAAGCTTTAACACTATGGGCAGGAATAAAAGTATTCCTAGGACAAGCAGGGCTAGCCTGATCAAGCTATATATGCCATTCCTGAGGTTTGACAAAAATGAAAATACTGAGCTCAGGCCATGGATGATTTTATCGGCATTATCTGCAGCATCAAAGGTCAACAGAGCAGCATTCTTTAAATTCTCACTATGCAAAGTTAACACACCCAGAGAGGTGTTAGGATTATGCTAATTATCCTACAGGTGTCTTTAAACTTTTTTCTAATTATAATGACAATCATTGAAAATTTCAAAAGTAACACTACTCCAATGATATTTGTCATGACACTTGGGATGGCTTCTAATTCTTGAACCCTGAACCTCCTTTGGATAATTTGAATAGGTTATAGAGCATCATCCATTGTTCCAGATACCTGTATAAATCCTTTTGTATGCTCAATACATTAGTAACATATTTTTGCTAAGTGGTTAACAAAAATAGTTGCCTTAACTCCTTGTGTCAATGGTATTGCGGAAGCAGTGGTGCTAGCAACTAATGAAATTAAAGCTGTTATATTAGCAATAATCAAGCCTGCTACCCTCTTGCTTCTGCGTAAAGCCTAACTCACTTCTTCCAGCACTTTCAAGCTTTTTTCAGAGAATCAAGGTTTTCTAATACTCAGGGCAGTAAGAAAAGAGCTGGCTGATAGACCCCCATAACAGACATGCCCACTTTGGCATATTTCAAACATACACTGAATTATTATGGGGATTTGGCAGGAGGGGAGAGTCCCAGTTCTGGTCCTGGAGTAGATAGGAAGGGAAAGTGTTAGTGAAGGGATAGAAGAAAAGCTCCTAATTTATCCCCATGGTGGAGGCAAGCAACTGCACATCTGTTGGTTATAGAATTTAGACTGGGCAGCCTGTGACTAGAGCCACCCACTATAATGTGGCCTGAAGCCTGCTCTTGTGTATTCTACTCTGTGCACCCTCAGATCCTGTGTCAGAATAACAGATCAAGCCAGGAACCACCTACCCTTGAGCCAACCTCACCATCTTGCTCTCCTTGATCTCCTCTTTCTATACTGGAAGAACATTCTACACTGGAATTGACCCTGGATTGACCAACCCTCCTTTTTTTCTATATTCCAATGAAGAATGTTTTTCACTGGGATTGGCTTTGGTTTGTTTGTTGTTTGTTTGTTGTTTATTTATACTTGTATTTACTTGAGGTAACATTGAACTCTGGATCCTCCTGCTTCAGTCTCCCAAGCATCAGGATTGCCATCAAATCTGGTTGTCTTTTTTTTCTCCTTATATGGAAAAGGAGAGGAAGCACAAGCCACCATTCTCTCCTCCAGCCTAGCTTCCCTGAGTTAAGATCTAGGCTCTCTTGGCAGTGAGTTGCTATGATATTTTCCTTCTCCAATGTTCCCTTTAGACATCTTTCTCTTGGAGATGCATAGGGAGACAGTTCAAAAGCCTCTGTGCAAAGTTCCTGCTGCACACTACAGATAGAAAGGAGAGCAGAGTAGGCCAGGCCAGGCCAGGGCTGACTCCAGCCCAGTGTGCCTCCTGCGGAGGGTCCTGATGGTTTTCTCAAGATTCTGCTCTAAGGGAGCTCTTGCCATGGGCTCATAGCCGAAGCAGGCTTTTCTAGACTGACCCATTTTTCATCTCTCCTATTTCCATTACTGGTCTATTTTGTAAACTACACAGTGCTCTACAACTATGTTCCTTTGTTGAAAAAGAAAGCAAAAGAGAAAAGAAAAAAAGAAGAAAAAGTAAAAGAAAAAAAGCCTTCCTTGCTTCCTATAGCATTTCGAACAAAATCTGAAATGGTTGCTGCAGCCTATGGGAGACTGTATCACAGTGTTACCCTGACTCCACCAACCATGTCATTTCCCTCAGCCAAAGAACATGGCACTGCTGTGTCCATGCAGAAGCTTTAAAGTCATTACCCTTTCCCTTTGCCCTCTTCTAGGACACTGTAAATGCTCTTAAGTGGCAGCTGTCCATCTATATAAGTCCTAAAATAGAGATGACCAATCAGCCCCTGATGTATGTGTGATGCCTGCAGTATACGAATCTCTTTATCATATGCTAAGGAACTTTGGGGGCTATTTCTTAACATCTGCTTAGCCTAATTTGGATGATACATCCTGCCATGTGATCTAAGCCCTGCCTCTAACCTCCAATATCCTACCTGCCATCCCTTTCCACCGTACACTAGGTACCAAATGTTTTTCTCTTCTTTGAATATACTAAGCTTGTCCTTCCCACAAAGCCTTCACACATGCTATCCCTCTGCCTGAAATGCTTTTCTTGGGGCTTTCATGCGGCTGACTCTTTGTCATGACGTCAGATATTAGCTTCAAATGTTCTCTTGCCAAGGCTATCTTACCTGAGCCCCTCTCTAAGGCAGCATTCTATCTCATGATCCTGTTCTGTTTTGATTGTATTGATTGTTTTCTCTCACTGGAAAACAATTCACCCACAAAAGCTGAGACTCTGCTTGGTGGGTTCAGCATTAGAAACTTGTTTACCGCATCAACACTTCATATGTACACGATGAATAAATGTGCCACTCTCCTAAGCTTTAAATCCATTTTCAGCCTCCAACTGGACCCCTCTTCCTGGAAATCCTCAAATGCAAAAGATCCTAATTCAATCCTCCTCTGATCCCTGATTAGCACCACATCACATACCCCTGTCACCCAACCAGAAGCCTCGGGGCAGCTTTCCACTCCCCTGCCTCCACTCCTTCGCCTTCAATCAGTCCCCAGGCTGATTGTCCTCTCTAAATCTCCCTAATCCACTTTGCCCTCATTCCCACGCACCTGCCCTCACTCAGACCCTTGTCGCCCCTCTCCTGGATTATCACAATCTTTACAGAACAGGGCTCCCTACTCCCCACTACCCCCTCCCACCCATGCTGCACCCCATCACCAGAATTATCTTTCTAAAATCTGATCATGTCACTCCTCTGTTTAGAAGGATTTCTAAAGAGCTCCAGGATAAAGCTTAACTCCTTGCAGTCTCCAGTTGCCTTTGCCTTCTGGCTCCTGTTACTCCTGAGCCTGTCTCCAACCACTGTGTGAACCTCCATCCCACCCTCACATGCAGAATGGAACAGCAGCTGCATGTCAAAGTGGGAGTATACTCCATATTCCCTGTCCATTCTCTCTCTCTCTCTCTCTCTCTCTCTCACACACACACACACACACACACATACACACACACACACACACACACATGCATCGACAAACAGCTAACCATTTCCTCTGTAATTGGGCTATCTTAGTATTCCTCATCCCCTCTCTATAGCCTATCCTGCCTCCTCCCTGTCTTCTCCCAGTAAAGGTAAAAATAACTCCAATTATGAATACCAGCCTCCTTTATACTTAGTACAAAACACTTATCCAAGGCTTGCCATATGGCATTGTGTCTGCTTGGGGGGTTCAGGCTTGTCTGCCTCACAAGTCTTAAGTTCCTTAAGGTCTTCCTCAACATTTTCTGTTCAAATCTCCAGTACATCACACAGAACCAGAGAATATGGGCTTGATCAAAGTCTGCTTTATGGAGCCTTGTGAGGTGCCCAGTGGTTATGAGTACTTGTTGCTCTTCCAGAAGACCTAAGTTCATTCAATTCTCAGTACTCACACGGCAGCCAATGATCAATAGTAATTCCAGTTCCATGGATCTGAACCCTTGCCTGGCCTTCATGGGCACTGCATGCATGTGGTACACAAATATCCATGTAGGCAAACATTCATTACATACAACAAAATGAATACATTTAAAATGAATAAACAAACAGATTCTGCTCCAGGAAATGGAAAGCTAGACTGGATAGCATTCCATATAAACAGAGGGGCAGTAGGTGGGCTAACACAAGGGTTTGCAAGATAGGATGGGGGAAAGAAGGCAAGTTCTAGCTAGTCTTGTCAACAATGCTGTCCTCCAAAGCAAAGTGTGTGCAGCAGGAAGAGGATCGAGAGCCTGTGCACTTCTTAACCTGCATTCATTCCCTGCAGCTCTTGATCTATAGACTCTACAGATGCATGTGGATCTCCCCGCATGCATCTCAGAAGACGGAACATTTCCAATGTGACACCCGCTTTAGACATTTGAAAGGAGAAATCACATGTGGCCTCCACACCACATCATTAATAAATGGTCAGCTTAGAACTTGAATACAGAGTTGTTACTGAGCCCCCTCCCCAACCCCGAATGCCTGCAATAAGGAGATTAACCCTGAATCTCAACCAGAAGTAGTCCCTTCGGATTCCAGGGCTCTCTCCACCTGGGCCACCTTTAATTGCCCCCCTCCCTCCCTCTCACTGCCTCTGAAAAGCCTCTAAGGGCAAACTCCAGCGGGCATGGGAAATGGCTGCTCTCCTCTAGCTGGGAGTCAGAGATAAACCCACACTGTCCTTTTAGGAGAATCAGGCTCCAACATAACACTATTTGAGGCTCAGCATAACCCCTCCAGCCTTCCCGTTTATTGCCTAAATGCAGTTCTTAACAGCAATGATGGCACCTGAGGGGGAGGAAGAAAAGGAGATTTAGCCCAAGAGCTGGTTTCATGTCACCTAAAAGGATTATTTTATACCATCAGAAAGATAATTCCCTTCCTACGGGGGAGGATGGATTAGGTCTCTCCTTCAGATGGGACTTCATGAAAAGATTATTTAAAGATTATAGGACAAAATGGATACATCTGACAACATCTGCTAGGGCCTGAGTTTTTTTGGCTGGCTGTGGAATGATCATTATTGATGTAATTAGCCGAGCGCTGGTGTTGATGCTAATCTGCAAGCTTTTGCACAAATGTCCACAGGTTCCTGGTGTGGAGTTGCCTTTCCTCTGATGCTGTTACTGCACGGGGCACAACATGCCACCACATCCAGGAAGACTTCCCAACCATCCTCATCATAAATGGCCTCTCTGACATCCAGAGTCCTGCTTCTCCAAGTTCCCCGACTCACTGTTGCTGCTCAAAGAGCTCTCTCTGCCTCCCTCTGCCTTTCTTCCCTGGGCCCGAGGCATGTTATCACATGATGGTTCCGCATGTATAATGCCTTGCCTAGGAGGAACAGGGAGAGTCTTTCTGGGCTACTTGGGTCTCTGTCATCCACCTGGACAGAGGGGCAAAGAAGACCCTTTCAGGCCTCTGCTTGAAAGGCATTCTGCAGGTCCAATCCAGCATATGTTGTCCATACAAGGGATCTAATGACCAAGGAACACATGGAGCAACTGGCTATCTACAAGGGATCTAATGACCAAGGAACACATGGAGCAACTGGCTATCACCAGGGTTCTCGTTCCTGGTAACTGCTCAGGGGTTTTATGGTAGAAAATTTCAAGGAAAGCATTGAAGGATGATACCAGATTGCAGTCCTCACAGCTTCTGGGTAGTCACAATACGTCAGGAGCAGGTACAGCCTTTGTGGGCAAGGAGACTGCCCCCAAAATCTACAAGCATGTTGGCTCAGTGCTATGCTTACCCATAGCAAGCCACCCAATGACTCTGACTTCTCCACCCCTACCATATCAGTTCCCTTGCAGGCACACTATCCTGCTGTTAGAACCCAGGCCTCCCACCTTCCCCAAACCCCAAACCAGTATACACAGGATCTTCTGCCTGGACCACCTTCTGTATACCCCTTCTCCATTCTGGGAATACCCTTCAACTCAATGTTACCTTTCCCATGAAGCTCTAGGTAGATCAGGGCATCCTCGTTTTCCTAATATTCACCCCTGAGTGCCCCTGACTCTGTGATTTATATACTAAGGCAAAATCCCATTGTCTTAGAACTGCCACTAATGAAAGGCTCTCATAGTAGTCAGCCAATGGAAAGTGACAAAGACCTATGTGTGGGGACCTCTTTGAGAAAGAAGCCAAGAAACCAAGCACCCCTGCCCCAAGGAGCCTCCATTCTAGGTGAGACAAAGGAAGGAGGACTCATCTATACAGAAAGTCGAGGATATGTGTAACAAAGCTAAAAAGGAGTTGGGGTCAAGAAGCTGGGGAGAGTAAGGGAGAAGAGGGAGAGCGCTGGACAAGATTCTATAAGGCAGTCAGAATAGGATGCACCAAAATGTGAGATCCAATCAGATGGAAAGTAAGGTAGCAATCACAGTATCTGAAGGGCAATTCTCTTATGGAAAAGAGCAGGTGACAGCACATGATGGCCCAGGAGCCAGATCAGGATTGTTGTAGTTTAGATGGTGAATGACCTACAAAGTCCCAGATCTTACAAGCTGGATCTCCAGAATGGCAGTAAAAGAAGGTAAAGACATATTGAAGAAGTAGGGCTTTAAAGGAAGCCTTTAGTTCACTGGAGGCATGCACCAGGTGAGCAATGGATCCCTGAGACCTTTCTCTTCCTCCCTTTTGCTTCCCCGACATGACATGAGTCACTCTGCTGTATCACACATGACCACCATCATCTAGGCCCAACAGTAACAAAGCCAGCCAACTGTGGACTACAACCCTCAATAATGTGAGCCAGAACAGAAATTCTCACTTTATAAGTTGATTATACTAGTTCTTTTGTCACAGTACTGGAAAGCTGACTAATACAGTGACTACAAGCTTAGACCTTTTCTTCCAGTTTTAAGAGACAAAATATTCTGAAAAACATTGATATAAGATTAAAATGTCTATGTTCAGAAATATATATATTAGAATATAGCCCTGCTACATTCATAGTTATTATCTCTGTTCTCACACTGCAATGTCAGCGGTTGATAAGCAGTCACAGAGACAGTAACCCAGAGTTGAGAGCATTCACAATCTGATGCTTTACATAGGAATCATGGATTAAAAGTTCTCCATTTGGGAATGAACAGTCAAGACACAGCTGTGGCTGCAGTGAACCAACCCATAGACCAAGGCAGGGCACAGTGAAGACAGGCTAGCTGGGGTGGGCAAGCAGCTGGTGGAAGCCTTTAAGTTGCTGGGTTAAACCACCAACCCCCTACAGTGGGGAGCCACTACAAGATGACTCATGTCTTTCCTGGATGGGTCTCTTTTCTCTGTCTCTTGGGAGGCCGATGCTGTGGTTCAGGAAAAACCAGTGCTTAGATGAAAGTAATAAAGGTCTGTGTGCTGATGATAAGAAACGATCTGGTTTGGCTATGCTTTGGACATAGAGCCAACAGGACATCCTAATGGGCAGGATATGGGAGCTGGCAGCAGGGAGAGTGTGGTAGAGCAGTGGTTTTAGTGGCCAGCAACTGAAGAGTAAAACTACAACATTTGCTTTTGTACCAACAAGGTAACTAGTGTCTGACAAGAAAGTGACCACTGGATATGAGCCTGGATTCTAGGAGAGCCTGACTGGATCTAGCAATATGGAGGTGGAAGGTATGTAGGAGGGTTTCCATTCCCTATGATTTCTGTCCCCCAGAAAGAACATGAAGTAGAGAATCAAGGACTGAGTCCTGCACAGTCCAGCTTGAAGAAACCAGAGAAGGGCCTGCAGCTCAGTAGTAAAGACTACCCACAGATGACTGTTCCCAGCAGTCATGTCCAGTGACTCGCAACTCTCTGGACCTCCAGCTCCAGAGGGATCCAATCCCTCTGGCCTCTGTGAGTATCCAAATTCATATGTGCACACACACCATACAGACATACATGTACATACATATTTTCAAAATTAAACCTTTTTTTCAAAATGAAAGAAAGCAAAGAAAAAGAGAGGTATCCATAGGAGAGACTAAACAGAGGGCTCAGGGAAGCAGGTAAAATAAGCCCAGATTGCAGGGCAGGTCAGCTGGGGATGTTGTGGCCTTATACTGGTCCATTCAGGTGGGGATGCTTAGGAGGGAGGAAGAGCAGCACTGTGAGTGGAGATGAGGGACAAGCACCATCACTGCATTTAGCGCTATCCCGGTCACAGATGGGTCCTGGAGAGACGGGTTTAGAAGCAAGGCCAGGTGAGAGAGGATGGAATTAAATTTCAGATAGCATGGAGAAATGGGAGATAGTTAAGTCTGATAATGCTGTCATGGATACTGGCTGGGAGGAAGAACAAAAAACAAAATATCTGTCAGGGAAAAGAGTGAGAGACTGCTGTGGGAGCTGGGACTTGTCAGAGGAGGGATACCTGGAAGGATCTAGTATACTCATAAAAAGACTGTGCAAAGTCCTAGTTTCTCATGTAATTCTAGAATCTGCCAATGCGCACACAAAAGAGCTTCCACATCACTCTGCTCAAATGGTACCTTTATTTCTCCACTCCAATGACTTTTATTGTGTTCTCTCCTTATGTTTGGTACTGCTCTGGGTACTTGGGGTTCACAGGAGAACACATCAGGTCTCTGCTCTCCTGTAGAGTCCATCTTAATAGGGGAGTATAACAGGGTCATTGAAAGTCCAGAGTTCATTTGATCTAACAAAATTTGGATGAATGTACACAGCTAGCTACTCATAGCTATGAACTGAAGCAAAATGCATCACCTCATCCATGTATATAGCCCGACACTGACCATGGTATTCTTTGAAGGTATATTTAGAATGGCTGCAGATATTACAGTGTCTTATCCAAAGAAGCAACATTTAAAATATTTTCAAAATTAGATAGATAGATAGATAGATAGATAGATAGATAGATAGATAGATAGATGGATGGATGGATGGATGGATGGATAGATAGATGGATACATGGATACATGGATAGATGGATAGATGGATACATGGATAGATGATGGATGGGTGGATGGGTGGATGGGTGGGTGGGTGGATGGATGGATGGATGGATGGATGGATAGATAGATAGATAGTAGATAGATAGGTGGGTGGGTGGGTGGATGGATGGATGGATGGATGGATAGATAGATAGATAGATAGATAGAGCAATGATAGATAATGATAATTGATAGATGATCATAGATAGATGGATGATAGATAGTAGATAAATGATGGATGTATGATAGATAGTGATGATGATTGATAGGTGATGATGAAGATAGATGATAAACAGATCGTGATGATGATAGACAGATAGACCAACAGGTAGATAGCAGACAATATCCACCCATGTGAGTTATCAAGCTACAATGACCAAAAATAAAATATCCATGTAGCAGCGTTGTGAAAACAGTTATTCACACTCAAGTGTGAATTCAGTTCCTTGTTCTAGTTTGCTTTCTGTTGCTATGAGACACACCACGACTTGGAAGGGGAACAATACACTTCCAGGGCACAGTGCGTCTTGGAGAGGTATCATGGCAGGAACTCAAGCAGAAGTTGGAGGCAGTCGCTGAAGCAGAGATGGTAGATTACTGGATAGTTCTCAATCTCATATACCCCTCCCTGCCTTTCTTTTATATCCCAGGCCACCTGCCTAGGGATGGTATCACCCACAGTGGGCTGGGTCTTCCTTCAGCAATTGGTAATCAAGAAAGACCCTAACAAAGCCATAGTACCCTCTGACAGAGGCAGTTCTTCATAGGTTCCCTCTTCCCAGAATATCTGTCACTTTCTCTTTTAACAAGCAGGCAGGTTTGTCTTTTTCTTGTTCACTGGAGTTTTCATGAAGTGGAATGAGGCGGATGTCTGCGAAGAATAATCTGGATGTTGAGGTAGTACCACGTGACAGTAACAGGAAATTGTGTGTCCTGACCCAGTGGTTGGTCCTGATGACAGAGTAACAATACAAAATACAAACAGAAGGGAATGTTGGAGAGATGGAATCACAAGGAGTGAAAGGAGAGAGAAAATGAGGTGAATATAACAGTTAATCCTAAGTAGGGCCACCGAGCATATCTTTATAGCATATGTGACCTGGTGGCTGTGTCCTGTGATTTTTCCTAGAGCAACCTGGACGATCATAAATTCACATCAGACTGGTTAGGTGCTGAGGACACACCAATGAATGAATTCTACTAAGCTTACTTTGGTGAACCAATGAGTTTACTGGAGTGCTTACAGAAGCATTAGTCAAAGACAGCTGCACCACTGAAATAGATCACCCCAGCAAGTGTTGCGGGACAGTGGACCATGCCAAGAAACTTGCTAAGTTAGAGCAGGTATGAGTCCCAGAAACTCACACCTGAGATGGTAGATGCCTCCTGTTCCCTGCCAGATTCCCGGGACACATGCCACAGTCCCCAGGTTGGTCGAAGCCCAAAACAGAACTCTCCACACTAATGAGGTACCTAGATGCCCTAAAAGTGTAGCCAATAAGCTTCCCTTCCCAGACATTCCCTCCCACAAAAGGTATTTAATCTCTGGTCCACCCTGAGAAGTGGGTAGACATCCATTTTCCACAATGAACAACCAATACATAGTTTTGAACCAAGGGCTGTCTATTTCATCGAGAACCGCCAAGGGGAGCATAGAGCAGGACTTCACCTACAGAGCCACTGGCTAAATCTCCCGTAGAAGGCCCATCTGTGCCCCTAGACTAACATTGCTACCTTCAAGATGAGCTAAACCACAGATCCCAGCTTTCCCTCCCCGCTCCCATCCTCAGCTGAGCCCACGGCCCGCTCTGCTCTCAACTCTTCTCAGTTCAAAAGTCCCTGAATGTCCAGGATTTTCGGAGTGCCGGGTTCTGGCCTCATTGTGGCCCCATGGACACCTGACACTTCATTCCTGACTTCTCTGTGCTGTTCTTCAGTGGCAACTGTAGGCCCAGAAGTCACAGAACACCAACTTTGCCCCCCTCCAAGCCCCCACACACATCACGGACTGCATCTTTTCACCCCCGGAACAGTGTTTCCATGCTTCCCTGTTGCTCAGCACCCAACTTCAGCGGCTTGGGATAAGAGCACTCAAGCTCCCTGCTTTTCATCTTCCCCAAAACCATACCCATTGTCAGGGCAGAACATGGTCCCACAAGTGTGACTACTCCACCTCCAGACGTTCTTTTCACAATTTACAGGCACCTCCACTGATCTCAGAGGAAATAGCTTGATACAGTAGGGTAACTGTCCCAAGTTGTACTGGAAGCCACCATCTCTGGTACACGTCAGCATCCTCTCTAGGATTCAGGAAACAAAGCTGTAATTAGATTTTAGTCTCTACAGTTGTTTTAATTAGGGGGCTGTCTATCTCCAATTTATTTTTCCAACCCCCATCCGTATACAAACTTAAAACCATGCAAATGCTGCTAACCTTTAAATGACTTGAGTTTTATGGCTCTGAGGGTGGTTTCTAAAGGAAAAGCAATCAAGAAGGTCAGTCTTTTTAAGCGGGTGGAGAGGCCCAGAATCTGAAACTTATTATCTCCCTCTGCCTTTGGGGCTTTCTCTTGTAAAATAAGACTTTAAGTCACCTACAGCAAGTGTGGGTTAGTTACTAGCTGTACCCTCTGGCCTTGTATGTAGAGCTGGTTTATAGATTGAAATCCCATCATGATACTAATTTCTACATAATATGATGTCACCTTGTAGCCACCAGCTAGTGCCACCAAGGAGCTCATTATTCTAATGTTCCTACTCTTTCAAGTTGTACCATCTAGTTCAACCAGGGTACCAGTATAGCTGGTGGGCAGTGCATGGTACAAACAGCAGGACCCACCCCCATCTTGAAGCCAGATTTTAATGTTAGACACTGTCATAGTTTGTATATGCTCTGCCCAGGGAGTGCCACTACTAGGAGGTGTGGCCCTACTGGAGTAGGTGTGTCACTGTGGGTGTGGGCTTTAAGACCCTTATCCTAGCTGCCTGGAAACCAGTATTCTCCTAGCAGCCTTCAGATGAAGATGTAGAACTCTCAACTCCTCCTGAACCATGCCTGCCTGGATGCTGCCTTGTTTCTGCCTTGATGATAATGGACTGAACTTCTGAACCTGTAAGCCAGCCTCAATTGAATGTTGTCCTTGTAAGAGTTGCCTTGGTCATGGTGTCTTTTCAGAGCAGTAAAACCCTTGCTAAGACAGATACGTTCTCCCCACCCCTGGGCTTAGGTCCTAACATCACAGAGGATGTTTTTATTCTGGCATTTTGTTTTGTGGTAATATTTGTTTTAATTTTTATTATGTTTCTTTATTAATGTGTTTGTGTGTGTGTGTGTGTGTGTGTGTGTGTGTGTGTGTGTGTGTGTATGTGTGTTCATATGCTGTGGTACTCATGTTCAGGACAGAAGACAACCTGTGAAAGTTGGTTCTCTCCTTCCATCTTGTACCTTCCAGGCACCAAACTCCAGTAGCCAGGGAGGGCAACAAAAGCCTTTACTCGCTGAGCCATTTTTGCATCCCCCAATAATTTATTGTTTTCAATTTAACCACTAAGAGCTATAGAATTTAGTAACATTAAACAAAATCAGAATTTAGCTCCACAATTTATACTTAAATACTTTCATAATTTTCAACAAAAATTCCATACTTACTAGACAATTCGCTCTCCAGTCCCATGACTTTTCCTGTCCTAGGAAGTATATACCTCAAAGAAGTGTAAACAGATCCATACCCTTTTGTGTCTACCCTTTCTCACCTGACATTTTCAAAATCTATATGTCACAGTTCATATCAAATGTTATCTATCCCTTTTATGGGTGAATAATATTCCACTGTACACACACAGCACAGTTTGCTCACCCATTTGGTTGTCAGTGGGCACCTGGATTGTGAATAATGTCGTTTGGCTGCAGTTGTGCAAATGTGTGTTGAAGCTCCTGCCCCCATCCTAGGAGTGGACTTGCTGGTCCCTCTATTGCAGTAGCTGCTCCACTTTCTGGTCCCATGATGAAGAAAGGCTCTCTCGTCTCACCACATTCTTGCCCACACTTACTGTTACCTGAGGTTTCGTTGTTATTTCATAGCAATCCTGAGAGGTGTAAAGTTTGTTTTGTTTTGTTTGGGGAGTAAGATATTTCTTTATTTGTATTTTCGAGACAGGGTTTCTCTGTGTAGCCCTGGCTGTCCTGGAACTCTCTCTGCAGACCAGGCTGTCCTCAAACTCAGAGATCCATCGGCTTCTGACTGCTCAGTCTCATTGTGCTTTTGGTGTGTGTTTCCCCCGATAGTAAATAATACTGAGAATGTTCCAAGTTTTATTTTTTTTTAATTGAGAAGATAAGGATGAGCTATCTGGGCATCAGTGGAAGGAGCACATGACTCAGAAGAACAGACTTTGCCTGCTCTGTCCAGGCTAAAGACTCCCTCATAAGGTGCCTTTTGCTGGGGGAATGGGGGCTTTTGAAGTGGAAAACACCTGTATAGTTCACACACGCAGAAATAAGAGCTGTCTTGAGCTCCCTGGATGGTCCTCATAGTTTCTGAATGTCTGCTGTGGGCAGAGGAAACACTGTCTATTCCTTGCTTTCTGCTGTGGGCAGAGGAAACACTGTCCCTTCCTTTCTGCTGCTTTTGGGCTCCTAACCTGCACATGACCTGCTTCCCTGACTTATTGCTTCTTTCCTCCCTGGCTTATTGCTCTAATGCTGTGGAAAGGAGCTGGGAAAAGATTTCAGAGCTCCTCCCAGGCACTTAGACCTTGAGGCTCTGCTTGTCTATAGCCACCATTGTCAATCACAATATGACCCGGATGGTTTTCGCATCTAGATGGCGAAGTCACAGTAAAAGCAATGTTTCAAACGGCACTGGATAGACCTTTCACAGAAGCTGGGGACATGGGACATAGCAAAGGCCCTCAGGTGTTTCTAGAACGAATGCATCAACAGTCATGCCCCTGAGGACTCAGTCCTCCAAGCTGTAACTGAGGTCAGAGTGCTGTGATCACACAGGTCCAGATGAGCCTCTGACTTTGTGGCTCCTTTGGGGGAAAGTGCCCATGAATTTCTCCCCAAACCCCATCTCCTATGGGGCAGACATTGGTCAGGAAGACTCAAACACTGAGCTGTGTGCAATTGCTATCCTTTTTACCTCCTCTGGCTTCTCACACCATCTACCTGATCTGCTTCAGCTGGTTTGGCCTTATGGCCAACCAAACACTGACCAGTCAAGAATCAAACTGTGATGTAGAAGTCAAGTCTGCAGGTTCTAAAACCAAAGACATTTCAAGGATCTCTGATACTTATAAACTATGTAACCGAGACTATGAGTAAACCTGCAGATACTCAGTAGGGTGGCTGGTATAGACGAGACAGAAAATTAAGGGCTGGCATGGACCTGGGGAGATTGGATGCTCTGTGCTTCTGGTGGGGAGATAAAATGGTGCACCTGTTAGGAGTGGCAGAGCCTCTCAAAGTTAAACATAGAATTACTTATTATATGACTGCAAATTCCACTCATGGGCATATGCCTCAAAAGGATTGGAAGCAAGAATCTGGGCAGGTATTTGTTCACCTGTGTTAAGTAAAAGCATCATATATAATGCTCAAATGATAAAAATAACCCATTTGTCTATTAATTAGTAAATGGATAAGCAAAGTGTGTTCATGTACTTATGCATATGCATGTCTGTACATGTTATGCATGTATATGTGTATGTATGAATGGGACTAGTATTTCCTTGATGGTTAATGATGTTGAGCACATAAATTGTTATTTTACTTTTATAAAAAAAAATATTAATAAAATTGCCCTTTCACGTTACAATCTACAGAATGCAGAAGAGATAGTCTAAATTGACTCCACTTTGCAGCTTTTCTTCCTCTGAGTTAATGTTTCTACTGCTGTAAAGGGATGCCATGACCACCTCAACTCTTCCAGAAGAAAACGTTTAGTTGGAGCTTGCTTACATTTAGAGGTCTACTCTATTATCGTTATGACAGGCAGCATGGAGGTGCACAGGCGGGCTTGATTCTGGAGAGGTAGCTGAGAGTTCTACATCCAGATCACCAGGCAACCATGTTTTAAAGTGATATTTAATTGAGGAGCAGATAAAGTGATAAATCAGAGAAGGATATGACAGAACAAGTTAGAGACAGGATACGCCCAACTCACATGAGAACAGCAAAGAAAGAGTGGCTACTTAAGAGCAGGGAATGAGAAAAAAGGCTGATGTAGTGGATGGTGGGTGGGTGTGGCAGTTTTCCTGGGACAGTTTTACAGAGACAGGTGACTGAGAGAATGAGCTAGACACAGGTGAAGACAGAATGAGCCACAGAGTGACAAAGAAACAGAAGATTAGAACATATTGCCAAAGTTAGTACGAGGCAGAGCAATTCAGTCAGAAGCTGAGAAAAGCCAGATTGAATCAATCAGCTTGGAAGATTAGATTGTATGGAGACTAGAAGCTTCCAGGCCTAGGTCTAAGGATAGCTAGAACAGAGAAGGAAATGCTCTGGGCTCAGCCCAGGCCATGGATTTACACAGCTTAGGTACAGCTCATCTCATCCCTGCATCTGAGGAAATAAAGGTGACATCTATAGTCTGAGTCTGGATAAAGTACAGAGCAATCAAGGAAGACACCAGATACCAACTTCGAGCTTCTACATGTTTGTTCACACACGTGTATGCACATATACACACAAAGCCTCTATAGTGACTTCTCTTTGTACCACAAATAAAGTGAAAATACATTCTCAGGGTGAGTAAGCCCTAAATGACCTGGTCCTTGCCTGATTCCCCAAATCAGGACTACCCGAAACCCACTGTTCTGCAGCCTGCTTAGCCCCCTCTTTCCTGGAGAATCAGCTTTTTCTGCTTTGTAGCCCTTGCTCAGAGTAAGCCCTGTGCCAGGTGTACATGTCTACCGTGGCTCCTCCGGACTCAGTGTTTTCTCCTCCAGGTATCTTTTCTGACCACCCTAATTATCTATCTTTTCTATGTCTATACTCTAGGCATTTGCTCTGTAGCAGTTATTATGATGTGTTCAAATATGGTTTATACTTTCTTAGTGTCAGACAATATGCAAAGCCCAGGGGATACAACTGAGAACAGAATCTCATATCCTCCAGACTCTGTGGAAGCTTTTAGTGAAATGGAGAAAATACGCATTAATTTTTAAAGAGATCACTAGCATGGGCCCATGATACAAAGTGGCAGGAGAAGGACGATGAAGTTCCTACTTCATAGCATAACTAAAGAGCTAGTGCTTGCCTGGAAGGGCTTGTCTCTGCTGAGAAGTGATGCTTCAGCAGGCGTCTGAGGACTGGTATGGACTAGCCAGGCCAGGGAAAGAGGATCATTTCCCAGACAGAAGGATATGATATATAGTGGGACAGAACTAAGATTCATGTTGGCAATTGGGTGGAGAGTTAACTGGATAGTAAGGCATGATGGGGGGAGGGGCTGAGCTCAGAGCACCATGCCAGGCCCCCAGACAATGACACTGAAGCTGGTTTACTTCCTCCACTCCTAGGAAGAAAAGGAAAGTATTCAAGAGTTTTAAATAAAAGATAGGTTTGTGGTCAGGAGTCACATGGTTTAAGTGATTATTTTAAATTATTTTTTTAATTGTTTGTATCTGTATGGGGGGATGTGTACATGAGTGCCTGTAGAGACCAGAACAAGGTGTTAGATACACCTGGAGCTAGAGTTACAGGCAGCTGTGAGCCACCTCTCATGAGTGCTGTTACCTGAACACAGGTCATCCGTAAGAGCAGTGCTCTCTCTGCTCCACTGGGAGAGCATCTCCCCAGCAACCCCAAAGTATAGAAAACAATTTGGAAAGGCCATAGACAAGCCAAGAGACGAATAAATAGCCTTTACCATTTTGGGGGATGATTGGGCTGCATTGGAGGGCAGCAGTAACACAGAAAGTAGCTGGAAGAGAGCTGAGATCAACAGGAATTTGTGTTTGATCTCATGTTTTCTTATTAGGAAGCTAACTGGATTGTAGTATTACACATGGCAACAGGAAAAATAGGAAATTAGATATGAGCCAGTAAAAGACTGCTTACAAGAGAGGAATCGTAAGTTTACTATCTCAGACATGTCGAGGGTGCGTGTGTGTGTGTGTGTGTGTGTGTGTGTGTGTGTGTGTGTGTGTGTGTGTGTAAAGGTAAAGAGTCAATATTGGGTGTCTTCCTCAATCACTCATTTTTTGAGACAAGGTTTCTCCCTGTAACTGGAGCTATCATTGGCTAGACTAGTTGGCCAGTGAGCCCACAGGTTCTTCATCCTCCAGCACTGAGAATGCAAGCCTGTGCCACACCTGGCTTTCGTGTGGGACTGGTGATCTGAGCCCCGGGTCCTCATACTTGTACAGTAAGCACTTGGCACACTGAGTCATCTTCTCAGCCTCTGGTTTTAATTTGGACTGTGATATGTGGATGCACATACTGGGTCTCTGTGTAGACATCTGTCTTTCCACAGGTGACAGTCAATGAAAGCAACATGAATGCAGCCAATACTGGCAGAGGCTGGGACTTCTGGTGTGGGTGGAGTGTGCAGTGTCTGCAGCAGGGGAAGAGAATTCTCCATACAGAAGCAGTACTAATTAGCAACAAGAGCTGCAAAGAAGTCAAGTAAAACAAAAACAGGAAAGCCTCTATCAGACCACTGGTCACCTTGGGGAAAGCCATTTAATGGTAATAAAAGGATGGACGGTAGATCAGGGAAGCAAAATAAGAAACACAGATAATTGCTTTAGAAGAACTTGGCTGCAAGGCCTGGAGAAACAGCTCAGTGGTTAAGAGCACTGATTACTCTTGCAGAGGACTGGAGGCCAATTCCAAGCACCCGCATGCATGGCAGCTCACAACTGTCTGTACCTCCAGTCCCATGAGAGCCAACACCTGATTCTGTCCTTTGCAGGTACTAGGCATGTACGTGGTACATAGACATACATGTAGGTGAAACACATATGCACCCAAAAGTAAATTAATTTTTTTTTAAAAGGAAAAGAGAAAAGAACCTGGTACAAAGGTAGAGCAGGGAGGTAGGGTGGGAGTTGGGGGATGGGGTGGGAGCTGTGGGATGGGGTGGGAGCTGTGGGATGGGGTGGGAGTTGGGGTATAAGGGATGGTGTTAGTATTCTACCTAAACACCTCCACAGTTATCTGACAACAACCAGGTATGTTCCTCCCCACAGTTACCTGGCAATAGCCAGGTAGGTCTGAACACTGTAAAAGGGGCTGCTTGCTTCCTCCTCTCCCTCTTGCTCTCTTGCTCTCTTGCCTCTAACTTCTCTCTGTCCCCTTCCCTTCCCCCTCTCTCTCCATGTGGTCATGGCCGGCCTCCACTTCTCTCTCTCTCTTCTTTCTCCGCCATCTTCTCCCATTTCTCTCCCTCCACCTTTGCCCTATCTCCTGAATAACTCCCCCCCCCAAACCGTTGTGTCTGGTGTGGTCTGTTCTAAGCTGTGCACCAAAGTCTAACAGTGGTTCGTTGGCTGGGAACAAAGACTGCAGGAACCCCGAGACCCCTGCAGCCACCGGCAGCCACAGCAGGCTGCTGTGACCATGCAGGGCCAATGCCACATGGCCTACCGCAACCCTACCACCACTGCTGCCACTGCTATACCATGTGGACTCCATCTGCTGCTACCTGCCATCACCGAACGTGTGAATTTCCACTGCTGCTGCAGACCAACTCCATCTGCCGCTGTGCAGCTCATGAAACTTCCGCCATGTGAGCTGTGCCGCTGCGGTCCCCATGTCGTGCTCTGCCACATGGGTTGGGCAGCCAGACAGGTCTACGCAGACCTCACAGTTCCACCTTTCCTGCACAAACACACAAACACACACCAGCATATTAATTGGTAAGGAGCTTCCAATTGGCAGGAGGGACCCTGGATGGCCAGATAGGGCCTGGCCAGCCTTCCCTGGGCTTAGGGGTTGGCTTTTCATTGCCCCAGTCCATATGACTGGCCTCAAGCTGACCTACGACCTAGGACATTGGCCGTTGGGTGACACCCAGACACACACACACAAAGTAGTTCACAGTTCCCCCGAAGTTCTTGCAGCAGCTGGAAATCCTGGTACCAGGTTGAGCTACTTTCTGGCGAAACTCTGGGAGTTTCGCCACAGCCGAGGTCCCTAGATATTCTCGTGACGACCTGATATCTAGGCTGTTTGCCTGATTTCGTTGCCAACTTTTCATTCGGGATGCCGATACGAATAGCTCGGTAACAGCCCCTGTCACCCAATGGGCACCACATTGCCTTCAGCTGCACCCACAGACACCCCACTGAGTTGTCTCCTCAAAAACCTCAAATCTCTACACCTGATTTGAGGCCTTCCAAATTGATACACCTCTGCAATAAGGTCTGGATTGGGTACCCTCTAGATGGATTAAAGTGGCCACCTAGTGGCACGCTAGACCCAATCGTTTTAAAGGTTCTTAACACATACTGTCAGCAGTCTGGTAAATGGAAAGAGGTTCCCTATATCCAACCATTCATCTACCTTTGCTCTAATACCTCTGTTGTGTTCTGCCTGTCCCCCCATTCCCCACTGGTCAGAGTAACTGTCCACATGGTCCCAAGAAAGATTTCTTGAGCTCGGAGCTAACCCTGTGCTTCCCTGACCGTCATTCTAGGACTCCTCCTCTTCCTCCATCATTTGCGGCCAGCTACACCCACTAGTTTAGCTGGTTTGCCTAAAAAGCAGTGGGTCTGGAACCCTGCTTGCTCTCCTCCCCTTTTTGCCTCCTCCATCATTTGCAGCGGATTGGACCCACATAGTTCAGCTGGTTCGCCTGAAGCAGCAAGGGCTGGCACCCTGCTTGCTCCCTTCCCCTCCTTGTTTCTTAGCTCTGCTCTGGGTCTACACCTTACATTCTGTCAGGGACCCTCTCTGAGACCTGCTTCCCCACATGTGCAACCACCTTCGCAAAGGGCTTGGCTGCCCAAGCGTGCAGGGAGGCACTCTCTCTCCCTCTCTGCCCCAGACCTGTAAAGTGAGTGCTAGCGTACCTTCTGCTACAAAAACAACTAACATGAACATTGCTGTGATATGGGACATGCTTGCTTTTCCTTGCCCACTGCAAACTCTAGCCGCCAGAGACACTGGGCAGTGACTTCTAGACACTAGTAGGAAGTCCCACCCTGTTGCTGCCACCCACAGACCTGACCCACATCACCTGTGGCTCACAGCCCCAACCTGCCAGCCATACAATTGTATGCTACTGTTGCCAGCTTTCTTATTCTGGTCCTAGCCAAATGTTTCTTTGCTAATACAAAAATGTGTTTTTCTCTGCCTACACAATCCACCAAAATTACTTAAGACAGGATAGGAAAGGCTCTGTCTTAATAGATTTTTACTACTGCTATTAAATTCTATTCAGTTACAACCAATCCTTATGGCTCTCAATCTTGTCAGAAGTCTGCTAATAGTATATTTAAGTTTATGGCCGACAAAATTCCCAAAGCCTCTAACAGTTGACCCAAGATGGTTTCAGAAAACTTGGACACCAGACACCTAGAAGATACAGCCTGGATTGTATATGATGATATAGTCACTAACAAACACAGTGGACTAAACTGGATGCTCTGAGTCAAATGACTTAGCTAAGTCAAACCAAGGTAAGTAGTTTTTCATGTCACGTGTATCCATTCAACAGAAAAAGTCCTGTGTCTTCTGTGCTTGAGAGCCAAACTGACTTCACCTAAGAGACTATGGAGACCGTGGGAACTGTTGGCTAGTGAACGCTGTCATTTTTTAAAATTATATAATTGGTAGATTATTGTTTACTCTTTCTCAGACTTCTGACTACATTGACAGCTAAGCCTTCACAGATTATCTGTTACCCCATTACCTAAACTCAGTTGCCATCAATTAAATGCTTCATATTTCCTCTTCTTGCTATGACACTGTCCTAATATTATCTGAGTTCCTATAAACTTGCCTAACTCTAATAAAACATTCCACTATACGATCCAGCAAAGGTTCATCTTAAAGACTGCTTGTGTTGTTAACTCATGCTGTTATCTCTTTTGTAAACTTATAAGCTACAGAAAACCCACTCAGATCTGCCTCTCATGGACCAAATAGACGCCATCCAGATCTTGTCAAGTCCAGGCACATCCAAAATAGCTCCAGGGAAACAACCTCCATATGTTCCATCTCTTGTCACACACAAAGCTGCTTCTACTGGAACTGTTCCTTCTGACCTATCCTCAGATGGCTCGCTCCATAGACCCTGGACAGCAGGAACCAGCCAACTCTCCTAAGACTGTACAAACATCCTCCATACCCACTCTTCTAGGTTCCTCCTAGAGACACGTCATCCCCAATGACAGCAGGACATAGCCAGATATCACAACGACTCTATTCCTGCTTCGCCGTCACCTCTTTCTAATTTTTCTTTTTTAATTAAACCAAAATGGGGGAATGTTAGTATTCTGTCTAAACTCCACCTCCACAGTTATCTGGCAACACCCAGGTATGCTCCTCCCCACAGTTACCTGGCAACAGCCAGGTAGGTGTGCCCAGGTAGGCTGCTTGCCTCCTCCTCTCTCTTTTGCTCTCTTGCTCTCTTGCTTCTAACTTCTCTCTGTCCCCTAGCCTCTCCCCCCTTCCCTTCCCCATCTCTCCATGTGGTCATGGCTGGCCTCCACTTCTCTCCTCTCTCTCTCTTCTTTCTCCGCCATCTTCTCCCATTTCTCTCCCCCCACCTCTGCCCTATCTCCTGAATAAGCCCCCCTTACCTTGGAACCATTTGGTCTGGTGTGGTCTGTTCTAAGCGGTGAGCCGAAGTCTAACAGATGGGATGGGAGCTGGGGGATGGGCTAAGAGCTGGGTCACCAGGTGAGTGAGATACAATTATCCCTGCTAAATGATTTTGAATTTATTTTGTTGTTGTTCTGTATGCTTTGTTGACTTCAATGCTGTAATATACGACCTAATGAAAACAAAATTTTAACAGCCGGAAAAAAACTCACTATGGTGTATACTGACAATTCCTAAGAAAAGAGTAGAAAAAAGGGGAGGAAGATTGTAGGACACAGTCAGGCTGCTTCAGATCCCTGGGTGAGTGACACCATCTCTTCCATAGCAGGGCACAGAAGCCCTGATAAGAAGTCGAACACATTCCTTTTGATAGTTCCAACTGGCTTGAATGATTCTAGAACAATACTGTCCAGTAGAACTTATGCCCTGATGGAAATAGTCCATCTCTGTATCATCCAGCAAAGACGCCTCCATCATCTGCATCTGCTAAACCTTAAAAATGTGTCCAATGCTGTAAGGAACTGAATTGTGTATATTCTTGTGTTTTAATGAGTATGACTACAAACAAGCACACGTGTTAACGACTGCCATATTCAACAGCACAACTGCTAGACCAGATGCTGAGTGGGCAGGGCATGATCAAAGGAGAATATGGAGTGGCCTGGTCATCCCAAAGAGTGAGAACAAGATAACAAGACAGAGAATTCCAGAGTGTGTGACCTCCTGTCCACCTCTGACAATCAGTGCATGGTGACCGTGATGTCACCTACCCTGTTTGGCTCACCTTTCTCCTTCTCTATTAATTACAAACCAGTAAAACAGAGGATGCAGCTGAGTGTAGTGTCACATAACTGCAATCCTGGCAGAAGGAAGAAAGTTCTAGGCTAGCTTAAGGCTATATAGTGAGACTTTGTCTCAAAACACACGCAATGGAACTTCATTAAAGAAAAATGCAGTTATGAAATTTGCAGGAGATAGACAAAGTTGGAAAATATAATAGCAAGTGATGTAACTCTGGCTAAGGAAAACATGATAGTGCATATTTTTTTCACATATGTGGATCCTCTCATCCAATTTTTAAATATGTGCATCTATGTGGGAGTGGATATGGGTCTAGGCCAGAAAACTGTCACAGGAAAAAAACGGCTTTAAGCAGCAAGGCAGTAGGTTAAACATGTGATAGGAATGTGGAACAGGGAATGCTGGGAGTGGAAGGGCTCAAATGGGAAGAGAGATGGGGAAGTGGAAGGTCAACCAAAGCAGAGAATGTCTGTAGATGTCATAAAGAAGCTGTTGGATTCTAAGATCTAAAGCCAGGGGATGTGCTCCCACAGAAACTCACAGACAGGACTCGCTGCAATTAACATGAGGTTTAATGATCCCAGTATACTGGGGTTCTCTCGCATGCAAGCAAGAAGAGAACCCCAAGTTGAAGCTAAGAATAGTTTTTATACAGTTTAGGGGGTAGAATAGAGAAACAGTGACTAGGCACAATATGATTAGCAGAACAGTGTGACTTTTAAACTGATTGGTCTTTGGGGAATGAGGTGGTAAGGACCTCCCTTGTCTACATGCTCTGGGCCTTCCTCACCCGCATGTGGGTTCCTTCCCTCTTGGTCTGAGAAATATTAATCAGCCTCTCCCTTCTTCCTCTGAATGTTAATCCAGCAAGTGTCCTCTGACTAAGGAATGTGCCCCTCCCTGGATGTGTCCTGGGACATTGGGATTCTTTTAATCTTAAGTTCAAACCGAGACCGAAAGTCTTACAAAGCCTGTTACTTTACATCCTAACTGAAAAATAAAAAGGCAAGAACTGGGGACATATCTTGGCCACTAAAATCTGTGCTTTGCAAGCACTAGGACCTGAGTTTGATCCCCAGAATTATGTACAAAGAGCCAAGATGGCGGTGAAGCTTGTCATTCTATCACTCAGAAAGTGGAAACAAGCTGTAGTAGTTTACATGAGAAGACCCCTCAGAAGTCTCAGACATTTAAATACTTGGTCCTCAGTTGCGGGTTGTTTGGGGAAAATAAGGAGGTGTGGCCTTGCTGCCAGAATTGTGTCATTGGAAGCAGGGTTTTGAGGTTTCAAAAGACTCATGCCCTTTTGAGTCAGCTTTCTCTGTTTTCCTGCTTGCGGTTTGAGATATGAGCTCTCAGTTGCTTCTGCCACCATGGCTTCACTCCAGCATCATGGACCCTCTGGAATCATAAACCTAATTTAACTCTTTATTCTATAATTTGCACTTGGCCATAGTGTTTTATCACAGCAATAGAAACAAAATAAAGACTCAGGTGGATCCCTGGGGTTCCCTACCAGCTAGCCTAACCTACTTAAAGAGACCCTGTTTCCACAGGGGTGAGGAAGACCTGCTGCTGCTGCTGCTGCTGCTGCTGCTGGTTATGATGATGATGATGATGATGATAGATGGGTATGAGGTGATAAGGACAATGCTTACACACACATACACACACACACACACACACTCACACACAAATAATCCTAATGAAGACGCATAATTAGGGAAGAACACACAAATGGTGGCCCCAATGAAGATGAACACCTATTGTAGGAAAAGGTGAATGAGACCAGGAAGGAGAGACAGAAACATCATTGGCACGTATTAATTCATGACGTTTTGAGTGAGGACTTGCCACATCAGCCTTAGTTCTAAATACTGGAAATGTAAATAGAAAAAGTCGTATGTAACGTAAAGAGAAAAGTCAGAAAAATGCTGCCTTCAAGGAAGCTAAGTCCTAGAAAGGAGATGAACAGAGTAGCTGAGCATCACATCCGTGGCACCATGGCAGGGAAATGAAGATGGCAGGTGTGGGGGCTGTGGGTCTCCAAACAGAGAACAAATTAGATATCAGAATACAGATATCAGAAAAGGAACGAACTAGAGATACTGGCCAGAGTGGCTGAAAGGGGCTAAAACCAGCCCCTTGTGAGTGGAGACTCTGAGACGCTATTTCTCACTCTACAAACAAAGGTAGAAAACTAGGGAACCATATGGTATAGCTTTCAATCCAGAAACTGAAGATATGACAGCCCAAGGAGTTTCCGCAGTGGTCCTGGAGTCTAGAGCTGGAGGTCCTGCTGTCCTAATGACTGAGGAGTGGAAGGCTGTAACTCAGGTTGGTGAGCAGAATCATTGTTTTCCTTCATCTACCACTGTGCTCTGTTAGTGAGAATGTTTGCACAAGGAGGACGAGTCTTCCCCACTCCATTCATCACCCAATACTCTCTTGCTTTTAGACACATCCTCACAGACACATACCAAGGACTATTCCTTAGCCAGTTTTCCCAATAGTCCTTAATCCAATAAGGATGACATCCAAAGGGATGACTGTCCTTAACCCAATAAGGATGACATTCAAAGGATGACCGTTCTAGTAAGGAAGCTAGAGACAGGCAGTGCTCACATTTTTAATAGAGGAAAGATGTCTAAATGCTAAGTGACAGTTATTAATGGATTTCCTCTAGGCTGCAAATCTTCCTTTCACTGTCTGCTCTGCTACAATGGGGGATGAGCCCATTCAGCACCTCTCCTTTGTACCGAGTATTGTGTTAGAAGGTGGCTCATATCCAGACAGATCACACCAGGCCAGTACAGCCTCAGGAGAAGAGGTTTATAGTAGGGAAGTGAGGAATAGAAGAAGGAAGAAAAGAAAGGCCAGGGGGTTGGGGTTCCTGCCTTTTATTCGAGAGGTGACATAATCACGTTCACCACTATGCACAGGTGAGGCATGAGCAGGTAAGGTGTGTAGCAGTTGCCATGGCAACAGACACAAGAGGGTCTTTGTCACCTAATTGTGACCTCACTGCTGGATTTGAAGGAGACCATAAAGCTGTTTCTAATGTCAACATCGAGAAACACGGGATGATCATCTGAAGGCAGTGGTTAGTCCTTACTGTCAGTTTGGTTGGATATAGAATTAGCTTAGAGATACACTTCCGACTTTGTCTATGAGGATATTTCCAGAAAGGTTTAAATGAAGGGGAAAGACTCTCCCGGCCTGTGGGTAGCACGATCCTATGGACTGATTCCCAGGCTGTATAAAAAGGAGAGAGCAAACTGAGTACCAGCATTCACCTCACTCTGCTTCCCAACTACAAATAAAATGTGACCACCTATCTGCCTCACATTCCTGCCTCATACTTTCTTCACCATGAACAGCTGCAACATCAAACTGTGAGCCAAAACAGACCCACCTTCCTTAAGTCCCTTCTGTTGAGTATCTTGCCATAGCACAAGGAAAGCAAAGAACTCAAACAGTAAGAAAACAAGCAGGGCAGGAAGTATAGCATGAGTATTCGCCAGTGCCGGAGCTTCCACATCCGCCTAATGACCAAAAAGTGAGAGTTGTTGAAGAGGAAGAGCTCTGGAAGTAATCTTGAGGCACTGGGAGGATGGCTAAGTGGGTGAAGTGCTTGCTGCCCAAGCATGAAAACCCTAGTTTGGATCCCAGGCATAAAAAGCTGGATATGCCATCGCACTCCTAAATTCCAATCACTGGGAGGAAGAGAAAGGAAGACCCTAGGGGATCCCTGATCAGCCAGTGATCTCCAGGGGTTAGTGAGAAACCCTGTGGAAATAGATTGAAGAAGCCACTGGCATCCAGCTCACTTCCTCCACGGGAACACGCACTGGCACAGTCACCCCCGCACACAGGTACACACTCCCATGTGTACACCATACACAAGGAAGGAAGGAAGGAAGGAAGGAAGGAAGGAAGGAAGGAAGGAAGGAAGGAAGGAAGGAGAAAAGAAGGAGGAGAGGAAGGAGGGAGGGTGGGATAGAGGGAGGGAGAGAGGGAGGAAGACAAATAATACACTTATTGAGAAGGAGGAGCAGGTTCAGATGGTGCTGATGTCCAGACTATGCTTGTAAAAAATAAAGGAGGGGGGGTGACAGAAATGGAACAAAGAGGTGTGTTAAATATTACCTTTTCACTTAATGATGTTTAAACTCCAGCTCAGGGGCCATGTCCCCGTTTATCATGCCTACACTGAACATATGCCTTTGAATTGTTCCTGAACCAGGTACCTGCCACACACTGAGTGCAGAGTAAGTATTTGACACCATCGGAATATTTTTATACTGAACAAAACATTTACTACACCACACTCTGCCCCCTCTCCTTCCCACAGCTCTCTGTCCTGCATCTTCTCCGAAGCCTCCTCCCAGTTACTTAAAAGTTAAAACGCCCACAGAAGGCACACCAGTGTGAACCATCTGAGATGATAACAGCGTTTATTGGAGAAGCCCAAGCATCCATATTCTTTGTAAGGAGACTTTGCATTCTGGTCACTTTTAACTTCTTGTATAGGGATTTTATTCTCCACATCATGTTTCTAAGCACTCTTATCTTTACCACAGCTCTGAGAGTCATGACCACACGGTTTCACTGTTGAGAGAAACTTGGGTGTCCTGCACCTAGGACCAGACAGGGATTACAGGGCTCAAGAGACATTCCTGACACCCTACCTTGGGCTGGATAAGCTTTTGACCTCAAAAGGTCAGTAGTTCTGCTGCTTTGTATAACGTCGTACACCTTTTCATTTTTAGCTCCCCTTCTGGCATTGGTCTCTAGCTGGCTTTCTTCTCTGTAAAGCCTTCCTTGGGTGCTATGGTTCAAGCTTGGATGTGAGGGCTAGAAAATCCCACATCTCACCCTAGATGTGTGTTACTTTGGTCATCACTGTAACAAAATTATCTGGTAGACATAACTTAAGAGAAGAAAGATTTCTTTTGGCTCATAGCTACAGTCCATCTGGACCAGGAAACATGGCAGAGCAGATCCCTGGGAGAAGCAAGAGTGTGAAGTTCTTGTTCACTTCGTGGGAGGCAGAAAACAGAACCAGACTGGAAGCAGAGCTGGGTTTTACTAAAGGTTCGGTGTCTTCCACAAACAGCACCACCAGCTGAGTCCTAAATGTTTTAACACATAAACCTGTGAGGCCATTTCTGATGCCAACCACCATAGGATCTTTGGAACCGAGTTCAGGAACTGACAGAAAATGCAAGTTAGCATGTCTAACCCCAGCTACTCACAATTCCTTACAAACCATTGAACTAAGAGAATGCCCTGGGTCACCCAGCCTTGAAGACCTGCTTCTGTCCAGGTGTGGTAATTATTTACATCATTCTTCCTGAGTCCTACCCATGTCCTGAGTGGTGAATGCTCTGTATCAGACACCATGCTTATTACTACTTCTATTATGCAGTGAAAACACAGCAGAAAAAAAGTTACTTCTACTCCCATTTTACCCTGGACAGAATGGACGCATGAGACATTATAACTTACGCATCCAAGGTCATACCACAAGTAACTGGCAGGGATCAGTCTGGGACCCAGGACCAATAACAAAGTATTCACTTCTACAGCTGTAGAATTCTTCATCATTTTCTGCTTGAGCAGAACGGAAGCAACTTGTATTTTAAAAAATTTTCAAATTAATTATCATCACCTTTCTTCTTTGAATTGATGTCAGAGCCTGCTTCCTCTAAAGGGATGTCTCAATCCAGTTTTGACAGCTGAAGGAAATACCTGCATATGAATAAGAGGAGTGGCTGGAGACTACTGACCAAAATGCTAATGGGTCACACATTGTGGGAATGTAAGACTGAGGAAAGGGGGCCATCAGAGCCCCTCCACTGGCAGCGTGGGTCCAGCTTGGGGGTTCAGCACCCCACCACTATGAGGGAGTGGGGAAACAGACATGGAATCTGTAAGAGGGGGAGATTTCATCACACTATGTGTGTCCTCTCATGTGTAGAATTTATGCTCCAGCTGTGAACCAGCTAAATTCCGTAGATAACCATTCTGTTTCTAGTTGTTCTGTTTTCTCTAAGTGGTCTCTCCATGGTGTTATGATAGCCTGGACCTTCCTTCCCTAAGCAGGATACAAGTCAAAGCTGAATTGGTGATGAAGAAGACTCAGAAGACAAATAGGGAAGGAGAATTACGCTTCACTGGCTTACTTTATCAGGACCCACTGGGTGCCACTAAGGCCATTCTAGAGTCTTCCTGGTACCCAGACAAAGGAGAACATCAAATTTTTGTTACTTCTCCCAATATACATTTTCACCAGAGAATAAAGAGAGAGGGAGACATTGTTGTCTAAGTAAATACATACATTTGATTCCTTTTCCAGGTGTATTACTTTCCTTACTGCTGTGTTAAAATACCTAGCTAAAATAGCATCAGAAGGGAAGGCTTTATTATGGCTCACAGTTTCAGAGGGTACAGTCCAGTACCACTGGGACACTTTGGAATTAATGTTGCTGAAGTGTGTATGTCTGGGACTCCTCAGAGCAGACCTAGAAGGAAAACAGCAAGAAATATGGCAGAGGTATAGACCTCAGGCTTGCCTTCCAGTGACCCACACTTTCTTCACTAGACCTTACCTCCTAAAAGTTCCACAACCTCCCCAAAGAGTACCACCAGATGTGGAGGACGTTTTATATTTAAACCCTTTTTTACCTGTGTAATATCCAATTGTATTTTAGTTTTGTTGCTTTGAAAATTTTCTGCCCAGAACTTGGGAGGCAGAGGCAGGCAGATTTCTGAGATCGAGGCCAGCCTGGTCTACAGAGTGAGTTCCAGGACAGCCAGAGCTATATAGAGAAACCCTGTCTCAGAAAAAAAAATCTGCAATAAGCTTGTGTTGCATTCATCATCAGGGTAGGGTGGAAGCCACTTATGTTTGCTTTTAAGAGACAAAGCTAGAACTAAGCTGTCCCAAGACAAGAGTGTGGTCAGCCTGCAGTATGAAGATGTAGGCTTCATCAGAAATGCCTTGCTCGACTCCTAAAATCACCAATACAGGTCCTGTGGTAGCACCTGGGATGGTCGGTGTGGTGACCTGGGGACTGCGCTGTGCACAGAGGTTACAGGAAAGAGGCTGTGCTGCTTCTGGGAGTGGAGAAGAACATTTTTACTCATCTCAAGCTACTAGGCAAAAGAATTAACCCACACAGGGAGCCAGCATATGATTGAGAGAATTAATCCCTCCCTGGCACTTGAAGCCTAGTTAAGAAGTTGCTTTTCCTTTGAAAGGAAGGGTGGCTTTTCAGATTATCACAAAAGAAACTGACTGTATTTAAAGAACATATATATGCCTGGAAAGTTGTTTTCAGTAAATTAAATTTCCGTACGCCAAATCCTACTTTCCAATACTTTTTTATTATCAGATAAAGAAACCTTCCTGAGAGAGCCGTCATCCCACTCATGGGAATACAGCACAAAGAAAATACAGCCCTCTGGTTTTTAATATTGTGTATTTTTTTTAAAAAGATAAAGCTAAAAATATAAGCACAAGTCTCTCAAAGACAGTTTATAAAGTATCTGTGACCAGAAATATATCCTTAGCTAAAGAGCTTTATGGACCAAAAGGACGCTGCACAAAACCTGCTTTGGATACAAGAAACTACAAAATCTCTGTGAGGTGACTGAGCATTGAGTTGTCCCAGCCCCACACCCGTCTTTCTGTTCTCAAGACTGTAAAGCCTGCCTTCTGCTCCACCAGGTAGGTTCTGATGGCATCAGAGAACAGGGGGTCATGGAGTTGGGCTTGGTGGCTGGAGGAGGAACTTCCTGTTTCTTCCAGTCTCAACTTAGCAATGGTCCTCTGTTCTATGCACCAGAATGATTTCAGTTTCTAGATTCTTCCAGAATGGCCCTTAGAGTAGCAGGTTGGAGCAAACTGATATCAGCTCAAAAGAAGTTCTGAAAATGTATGAGCTTAATGTAAAAGTAACTTAGACAAAAGCTTTAGCTGTTTAGCTTGTCAGAGTTGCTACTACAGAGTTCCGTGGATAGGAGAGGTGCTGACATAACAGAAATGTACGGTCTCACAGTTTCAGAGTTTGAAGTCCAAGACCAGAGTGTCAACTGAGCTTGTTGTTTCATGCCTCTCTTCTGGCTTCTGATAGTTTGCTGGCCATCTTGATGCTGGGGTTTTTGAAACCTCATCCTGATCTCTGCTTTGTGTTTCAATGGCTGTGTGTGTGTGTGTGTGTTAATGTGTGTGTATGTGAGAAAGTAAGTGTGTGTGTGTGAGAGAGAATGTGTATGTATGTGTGTGAATGTGTGTGTGTATGTGTGTGTGTGAGTGTATGTATGTAAGTGTGTGGTAGTGTGTGTTGGCATGTGTGAGAATGTGTGTGTGGTAGTGTGTGTATAAGTGTGTGTGAGAGTGTGGTATGCGTGTGTGTGAGTCTGTAAGTGTATGGGAGTGTGTGAGAGTGTGTGTGTCAGTGTGTATACGTGTGTGTGAGTATGGTATATATGTGTGTTAGGGTGTATGTTTTCTTCTTATAGGATTCCTGATATATTTCAGTACAGAGCAGCCTAACGTCTGCACTTTAACTCCCTGTTAGAGACCCTATCTCCAAATAGGTCATTTGCTGAGGCACTGAGGGCAAGGATCCTAATATATCTCCCTTAAGGACTCGACTTACTCCACAATCCTGATGATTAGGCAGATTATATTTGGGGATTAAAGAGATGAGGATAGCCCTTCTGCCCCTGCCGGGTCCGCTGGGCTGGAGCAGACACAGAGTCGGTCTGCTCCCGTCCTGTTGAGAAACTGAATCCTGAGTCATCCAGGAGCCACTGCACTCAGAGCAGCTGGTAAGATCTCCATCTCACTCCCTAAACCCCAGAGATAGATCGGGGAGCCAGGGACATCCAGGGCACAGCAGCTACCCAAACCCCGCCCCTCCGGAATTCCACTTCCCTTCTGCCCCTGCCTGGTCCTCTGGGCTGGAGCAGACACAGAGTTGGTCTGCTCCTGTCCTGTGGAGAAACTGAATCCTGAGTCATCCAGGAGCCACTGCACTCAGAGCAGCTGACACAGAGTCGGTCTGCTCCTGTCCTGTTGAGAAACTGAATCCTGAGTCATCCAGGAGCCACTGCACTCAGAGCAGCTGGAGCCACTGCACTCAGAGCAGCTGAAACTGAATCCTGAGTCATCGAGGACCCACTGCACTCAGAGCAGAAGGATTTCCAGATCCAAGAGGTGGCCTGAGTCCCAGGAGTTATTCCACCCAGGAGATTAGGAGCATAAGACCACAGAGACCTCTGGACTCTGAGGAATTCTGCAATAAGCAAGATAACTGGAAATACAGACTCCAGTTTTACACAGTGAGGGCAGGTACCACTAGAGTTAACCAGATGGCGAAAGGCAAGCGCAAGAACATAAGCAACGGAAACCAAAGTTTCTTGGCATCATCAGTGCCCAATTCTCCCAATATAGCAAGCCCTGAACACCCCATCACACCTGAAAAGCAGGATTCAGAATTAAAATCACTTCTCATGATGATGATAGAGGATTATAAGAAGGAATTAAGTAACTCCCTTAAAGAAATACAGGAGAGTACAAGTAAACAGATAGAAGCCCTTAAAGAGGAATCACAGAAATCCCTTAAAGAAATGGAAGAAAACACAAAGAAGGAATTAAACAAAAACATTCAGGATCTGAAACTAGAAATAGAAACAATAAAGAAAGTTCAAAGGGAGTCAACCATGGAGATAGAAAACCTAAGAAAGAGATCAGGAGTCACAGACGCAAGCATCACCAACCGAATACAAGAGATAGAAGAGAGAATCTCAAATGCAGAAGATACGGTGGAAAATACTGACACAGTTGTCAAAGAAAATGCAAAATGCAAAAAACTCCTAACTCAAAACATCCAGGAAATCCAGGACACAATGAGAAGACCAAACCTAAGGATAATAGGTATAGATGAGAATGAAGAGTCCCAACTTAAAGGGCCAGTAAATATCTTCAACAAAATTATTGAGGAAAACTTCCCTAACCTAAAGAACAAGATGCCCATAAACATACAAGAAGCCTACAGAACACCAAATAGACTAGACCAGAAAAGAAATACCTCCCGTCACATAATAATCAAAACATCAGATGCACAAAACAAAGAAAAAATACTAAAAGCAGTAAGGGAAAAAGGTCAAGTAACATATAAAGGCAGACCTATAAGAATTACACCAGACTTCTCACCAGAGACTATAAAAGCCAGAAGAGCCTGGACTGACATCATACAGACACTAAGAGAACACAATTGCCAGCCCAGATTACTATACCCAGCAAAACTCTCAATCACTATAGATGGTGAAACCAAGATATTCCATGACAAAACCAAATTTGCACAATATCTTCCCACAAACCCAGCACTTCAAAGGATAATTGATGGAAAATGCCAACACAAGGAGGGAAACTACAACCTAGGAAAAGCAAGTAAGTAATCTTCCAACAACCCCCAAAAAAGATACAAACATAACTTTACCTCTAATAAAAAAAATAACAGGAAGCAACAATCATTTTTCCTTAATATCTCTTAACATCAATGATCTCAATTCCCCAATAAAAAGACGCAGACTATCAGACTGGATACACAAACAAGACCCAGAATTTTGCTGCATACAAGAAACGCACCTCAGTGACAAAGAGAGACACTACCTCAGAATAAAAGGGTGGAAAACAATTTTTCAAGCCAATGGTCCCAAGAAACAAGCTGGAGTAGCCATTCTAATATCAAATAAAATCGACTTTCATCCAAAATTAATCAAAAAAGATAAGGAAGGACACTTCATACTCATCAAAGGAAAAATCTACCAAGGTGAACTCTCAATTCTGAACATCTATGCTCCAAATGAAAGGGCACCTACATACATAAAAGAAACTTTACTAACGCTCAAAACACACATTACACCTCACACAATAATAGTGGGGGATTTCAACACCCCACTGTCAGCAATGGACAGATCATGGAAACAGAAACTAAACAGAGACACTTTGAAATTAACAGAAGTTATGAACCAAATGGACTTAACAGACATCTATAGAACATTTCATCCTAAAACAAAAGAATATACCTTTTTCTCAGCACCTCATGGTACCTTCTCCAAAATAGACCATATAATTGGTCACAAAACAAGCCTCTACAGATACAAAAAGATTGAAATAATCCCTTGCATCTTATCAGATCACCACGGACTAAGACTGGTCTTTAATAATGACAAAAACAATGGAAAACCCACGTACACATGGAAACTGAACAACTCTCTACTCAATGATGACTTGGTCAAGGAAGAAATAAAGAAAGAAATAAAAGACTTTTTAGAATTCAAGGAAAATGAGGACACATCATACCAAAACTTGTGGGACTCCATGAAGGCAGTGCTAAGAGGAAAGCTCATAGCTCTAAGTGCCTACAAAAAGAAACTGGAAAGAGCACACACTAACAAGTTGACTGCACAACTAAAAGCTCTAGAACAAAAAGAAGCAAATACACCCAGGAGGAGTAGAAGGCAGGAAATAATCAAACTCAGGGCTGAAATCAACCAAATAGAAACAGAAAGAACAATACAAAATATCAATAAAACCAGGAGTTGGTTCTTTGAGAAAATCAACAAGATAGATAAACCCTTAGCCAGATTAACCAGAGGGCACAGAGACAGTATCCAAATTAATAAAATCAGAACTGAAAAGGGAGACATAACAACAGAAACTGAAGAAATTCAAAAAATCATCAGATCCTACTACAAAGGCCTATACTCAACAAAACTGGAAAACCTGGATGAAATGGACAATTTCCTAGACAGATACCAGGTACCAAAGTTAAACCAGGAGCAGATAAACCATCTAAATAGTCCCATAACCCCTCAGGAAATAGCAGCAGTCATCAAAAGCCTCCCCACTAAAAAAAGCCCAGGACCAGATGGTTTTAGTGCTGAATTCTATCAGACCTTCAAGGAAGACCTAATACCAATTCTCTTCAAACTATTCCACAAAATAGAGACAGAAGGAACACTACCCAATTCGTTCTATGAAGCTACAATTACACTCATACCCAAACCCCACAAGGACCCGACAAAGAAAGAGAACTTCAGACCAATCTCCCTTATGAACATCGATGCAAAAATACTCAATAAAATTCTAGCAAACCGAATCCAAGACCACATCAAAACAATCATCCATCATGATCAAGTAGGTTTTATCCCAGGAATGCAGGGATGGTTCAATATTTGGAAATCCATCAATGTAATCCACTATATAAACAAACTTAAAGAAAAAAACCACATGATCATCTCACTAGATGCTGAGAAAGCATTTGACAAAATTCAACATCCCTTCATGATAAAAGTCTTGGAAAGATCAGGAATTCAAGGCCCCTACCTAAACATAGTAAAAGCAATTTACAGCAAACCAGTAGCCAACATCAAGCTAAATGGAGAGAAACTTGAAGCAATCCCACTAAGATCAGGGACTAGACAAGGTTGCCCACTCTCCCCCTACCTATTCAATATAGTACTGGAAGTCTTAGCCAGAGCAATTAGACAGCAAAAAGAAGTCAAAGGGATACAAATAGGAAAGGAAGAAGTCAAAATATCACTATTTGCAGATGATATGATAGTATACTTAAGTGACCCCCAAACTTCCACCAGAGAACTCCTAAACCTGATAAACAACTTCAGCAAAGTGGCTGGTTATAAAATCAACTCAAACAAATCAGTAGCCTTCCTCTACATGAAAGATAAACAGACTGAAAAAGAAATTAGGGAAATGACACCCTTCACAATAGTTGCAAATAATATAAAATACCTTGGTGTGAATCTAACCAAGCAAGTGAAAGACCTGTATGACAAGAACTTCAAGTCCCTGAAGAAAGAAATTGAAGAAGATCTCAGAAGATGGAAAGATCTCCCATGCTCATGGATTGGCAGGATTAATATAATAAAAATGGGCATCTTGCCAAAAGCAATCTACAGATTCAATGCAATCCCCATTAAAATCCCAACTCAATTCTTCACAGAGTTAGAAAAGGAAATTCTCAAATTCATATGGAATAACAAAAAACCCAGGATAGCGAAAACTATTCTCAACAATAAAAGAACTTCTGGAGGAATTACCATCCCTGACCTCAAGCTGTACTACAGAGCAATAGTGATAAAAACTACCTGGTATTGGTACAGAGACAGGCAGGAAGATCAATGGAATAGAATTGAAGACCCAGAAATGAACCCACACTCCTATGGTCACTTGATCTTTGACAAAGGAGCTAAAACTGTCCAGTGGAAAAAGGACAGCATTTTCAACAAATGGTGCTGGTTCAACTGGAAGACAACATGTAGAAGAATGAAAATTGATCCATTCTTATCCCCTTGTACAAAGCTCAAGTCTATGTGGATAAAGGACCTCCACATAAAACCAGATACACTGAAACTAATAGAAGAGAAGGTGGGGAAAAGCCTCGAATACTTGGGCACAGGGGAAAAGTTCCTGAACAGAACTCCAATGGCATATGCTCTAAGATCGAGAATTGACAAATGGGACTTCATAAAATTGCAAAGTTTCTGTAAGGCAAAGGACACTGTCAATAGGACAAAACGACAACCAACAAATTGGGAAAAGATCTTTACCAATCCTTCATCTGATAGAGGGCTAATATCCAATATATACAAAGAACTCAAGAAATTAGACTCCAG
>NW_021604933.1:1124246-1148632 GCF_004785775.1 Grammomys surdaster | reverse complement strand
TACTCTACTTGGAAATCTATGAGAGGAGAGGAGAGGAGAGGAGAGAAAAGAAAAGAATGTTGGGATGCTGGGATGCTGGGATGCTGGGATGCTAAAGGAAGTAGATTTGTACTGGTCCTAGAAGTAGCAGAGACATTACGTGGACATGGAGATCAGTGATCTCAGGACATGTGCAGAAAAGGTAACTTTACTTATAAACAAAATATTTGTGATTGTTTAAGCAAATCATAATGACTTCATTGTTAATTACAAAAGCAATCAGTGCTTGTGTACAAAAGTACAAAGACCACAAATACATATACAATCCCAACATACAGAGACTAGTACTTTGAATATTTTGATATATATTGTGCCCTAATCCTTATGATATACAATAAAAACTCATTTATTTACACAGTTTCACTGCTACATATGCATACAAACTTGCCTACACCCTTTACTCTACTTGGAAAACAATTACCAATAATTGTTCACTCTTCTATTTAGTTGATTTTGCTCTCTGTTTTTAAACTGTCTGGATCAACTGATAAATACATACAGACTTCAGATGAGGTTAGAAATTCCAGCCTTAGTGCTCACAAGGAAAAGCGCAGGGAGTGAGGTCAGCAGTAGTCACCAAATCATAGTTTTTCCAACTGTCATTCATTCCGACTCAATCCTCGATGGAGTTCTCACACTTCACCAGCCACCTGAAAGTGGGGTGTTTGCTTCTGGGTCTGTGCTGATCCCCAAGGCAGGAAGAGAGCAGAAGGCAGGTCTGGCCCTCTGTGGTAAGCTTAGAGCTGGAGGCAGACAGCAAAGCCTTTCCCAGCCAGGAGTCTTGCCCTAGCATACAGATCCATCTATCCCAAAGGAAGGACATAGAGCCCTGGGCCTCTGATTGCAGTATTTCCTCAGCCAAGAAAATCATCCCTCCTCCTGTGCAGAGCAGTAAGTGAGAAAAAAATACAAGGGAAAACTGATGGGTTGTCTTGCCAACAACATTCTGTTCTCAGAAACCTTAGAAACACAAGGTCTCAGGAATGGGGGAGCCCTTCACAGAACCTGCATCTCTGTCCTCTCAGGTGATGTTATGATGTGAGAACCTATCTGTCCTCAGAATGTTTTCCAAGTACGCTTTCATTTTATTTTTTCTGAATGTAAAACAATCTGTAGCCATTAAGTCTGAAAAATAGGCAAGTTACAAGAAGAAAATGAGAAGCCAATATTCCTGCCTGCCAGCACAACTGGTATCACGTTTGGTCACAAATCTTGTCATCTTTGGTGTGTGTGTGTGTGTGTGTGTGTGTGTGTGTGTGTGTGTGTGTCTGTGTGTCTGTGTGTGTCTGTGTGTGTGTTTGTGTGTCTGTGTGTTTTGGAATTACACTCTGCCCATTGTACATGTTTTTAAACATTGTACACATTAGAAGCATGGTACATGTTTCTAAAACATCTTTACATATTTTCCAATTTGTCATTTGGTGCAGAACAAACCACATCAAACCTCAATGGTTTAAGATAATAATTATATATTTGGTTTATAATTTTTGGTTTAGGGGTCATATAGTCAAAGAGATGGAGGCATGAACTCAGCTCCTTCAGAGACAGCAGCAAAGAGTTCTTAAAGATTCTTCTTCAGAGCTGTAATGCTCTGAATTCCAATACAATGCGTCTCGCTCATTTGGCAAACTCCAGGTTTTGAAAGTTTCAGAAACAATATTATAAATGTCTTTATGATGAACCTTTCCCCTCCATAAAACTTTATGTGTACCTTGGAGATTTTATTACACTAAATTATTAAAGATGAAACTGCCAGATTCACCTTGTTTGGCTGAGATTTTAGCAGAGGGGATGACTGGAGCTTCTCATAATGTTGTCTTTTTAATACTTCCTTTGGCAGGGGGAAGGAGATACTACTCACCACTCAGCAGCTCATTATAATCTAATTCAGGATTTGTGTGATTTGAAGTGGGGCTGCAGCCCCTGCCAGGGACCAGGAGACCTCTCATTATGTCTGCCCTACAATCTCTGATTTGCCTATACTCCAATGAGTTAGCCACCTGTAGCTTTACCCACATCATAGAGTTGTCAGGTCCCCATTCTTAACAGGCACTTAGCTCTCCACGACTGCTGAGTGTGCTCCGCATCCTAGCTTCTCAGCCCCGTGTTCTGAGTGTGGCCAACTCTCTAAAAAGAAAAGTAGCCAGAAGACCTAGGCCCGCCTTATTCATTTCCTTCTCCTACAATTTGGAACTGTGCTTTTTCATTGATTTCTGATTTCTGTTATTTTCAGAAGTAAAAAAAAAAAAAAAAGATCTTTTTAAACATAGTTTCTCTTTTCTAGTCATTATACTCTTTATAATGTCATATCTTTACATACTATATGTCATTATAATCTTTATAAGTCATTACGAATTATAAATCTACTTTATAATCAAGCCAAATTGAATTGCTATGTCAGCTAGTAACAGCATCATGTCAACTGGCATCTACAGGAGGGACAAATAAAGACACTTAACAAGGAAGGGTGCATATTGCAGCTAAAGGGGAACTTGGGTGAACTTCTCTTGATGGCCTTCCATTCTACTTGTAGCTCCTTAGCCAAAAGTTAGTCAGATGGCAAGCCTTGGCTTCAAAAGAGTCTAGAGGCTGTAAACCTCCCTCGACATGCTATGGTCCCTTAGATTAACCTGGATTTTCTGCTTTGAAGGGGAAGAATAGAAATTGGATGAGAATGAGTCCTAGCCATATCTAAAGTGGAAAATACTGACAACCTAACTGACAGAGTTGAAGGAAAAAGTCCAAGCCAGAATCCCAGTACAGCAGTATGCAGGGTCAATATTCCATAAATCCAAGTGGTTACAACACCATTTCTTTCTGGTTCAACCAATCATTTGAATTTCTTTTCTCCAGTTTTCCCACCTGTTAAAGTAAATTGCCTTATTGAATAAGCTTGGACAATATTTGATATTTGGGATACATTTTTCCAATGTTAGTACTTTATTTCAAATATCTAATCATTTGTTTTATACCTAATGCTCATAAATCTGACATGTTGTATGTATTAAAGCGCATGTAAAATTCCCTTTATAAACATGCTCTCATTTTTCTTAAGCAACATTTTATGTAGAATCATTCTTCATAGTCTAACAGGTGTAATTTTGATTTACTTTTTGTTCCTGTACTAGTTACATCTCTCATTGCCGTGACAAAATACATGACAAGAAGCAATGAAGGAGGGAAGGAAGGAAGGAGGAAGAGAAGGGAGGGAGAAAGGAAGTAAGGAAGAGAGGATGATAGGGAGGGAGGGAGGAAGGATGAGAGGGAGAGAGGAAGAAAGGGATGGAGGAAGAGAGGAAGGAAGGAAGGAAGGAAGGAAGGAAGGAAGGGAGAGAGGGAGGGAGGGAGGGAGGGAGGGGGAGGGAGGAGAAAGGAAGGAATGGAGGAAGAAAGGCTCTTTTAAGCTCACAGTTCAAGGGTATAGTTCATCACAGTGGCAGGAACATGAGGCTGCTGTTCACATTGGAACCACAGTCCAGAAGGGGATGGAGACAAACACTGGTACTCAGCTCACTTCCTCTTTCCTGTTCATTTCAGGGCCTCAGGCCATGGACTGGTGCTCTCCACCTCAAGTTGGTCTTCCCTGCTCAATAAATCCTCTCTGAAAGCACCCTCACAAATATACCCAGAGTTTTGTCTCTTATGTGATTCTAACTCAATCAGCCATCATAACACCTTTGTAAAGAAGCACCATCATACTACATAGCAATACAAACCACACTTCGGAACAAATCCTTTACTAGATAAAGTCTTGACTTATAGTTGGCAACACGGAGATAACCACCATTCTCTAAAGAGTGTGTTTCTCTGCTCAGTTTCTACTCCTTTTAGCCTCACATAGATTGTAGTATTCCTAGAGTAATAGATCAATAATAGAGGTCATAGAACTTTACAATTAAACAGCCACAACAGAGACTATGATAGCTGTCTTCTTCCAGAGATCAGGTATTAGTGCCTGTGAGTGTGTGTGCATGTGCACGTGCGTGTTCACGTGCACATGTGGGGACCCAGCATGGCAGCAGTGTCACTGCTGGCGATTGTTGGAAGGAGAAACATTACCAGAGTGACACAAATTACTAATTACTTTATTATGCAGTGAGAAGAATAAGAAGCTGGAGTTGTTTCAGCAAATTCTATTTTTAAGCAAATAATTGTTGGGTTTCCGATGCTCTAAATTAAGTAATTCTCCTGAAGACCTAGCTGGAGTCTCCCTCTTTGAACTCCGTTGGCTGGCAAGGAATTGCAGCTGGCTCTGGGATGGGCTTCAGATTTCGTTTATAATTATTATTTTTCCCCCCAAACACACTATACTCAAAATGAGCTGTCTATTTTCCTTCCTCTCAGTAATTATGAATGGTTGTACAAAGCCATCCAGATTTTCCTTTCATTTTATAGAAAGATAAAATAAATGCGTGGCCAGATTTCAAAGCAAGCTCTGCCACCGGCCTCTGTGGCTTTGGCTATTATAACCCCTAGACAAATGGAGCAATAAGCTGTATTTTTACTATAAAGCATCGACTCACAGAGTTACGGAGAAGGCCCAAGATTTACACTTGGCAAGCTGGATACCTAGGAGGGCTAATAGTGTCAGTCTGGTCTGAACCATCAAGCCAGGGGACAAAGACATCCAACAATATACATCCCAGCTTGAGCCTGGAGCTGCAGACAGAAGACTCTGGTCCCAATGGCTTCCCACCCAAAGATATGCAGTGATCCTATCTAAAGCAATTGGATGAGTCCTGTTCCTCTGGAGAAGGGCCATCCTCTTTACTCAGTGTACCAATTTCAATCTTAATTTCATCTGGAAAGAACACTACACATACACTCCCCAATGATGCTTAACAAATGTCCTGGCACCCTGTGACCCAATCAAGTGGATAGCTTGATTTCAAATTTACTACCACTAGCAAACCCCAGAACATTCTTTATTCCGTGGAAGTACATAAAACAGTAATTACTCATAAGCTGAGGAATACTTATGACTTCTAAAGGTGGGGAAAAGGGACAGATATAACATGGAAACGCAAGACAGAAGTGGCTACTGAGTAGCCACACAGGGGCCAGGACTCACACTACGTCAGTCCACCTATCCACCGCCTCCTGCCAAGAGAGCAATGGTGTTACAGGCAAATCATCTCTACTCCTTAGACCCTTTTGTCTGAGCTCTAGCATCTAACAGGATTTGAGTGTATGGAGAGACAGAGCTTATGAGACTTAATGTATTAGTCATGGTGTGTGTGTGTGTGTGTGTGTGTGTGTATGTGTGTGTGTGTGTGTGTATGTGTGTGTGTGTGTAATATATATTATAGATAAATGTATGTACATATATACATACATACACACACACACACACACACACACGTATCATATTGTTGCTTACAGGTTGTCTACCAACAAAAGGTTCAAGAATCCGATAATCTTTCAGTCCACAAAACTGGATATCTCAGCTTGTCTTCAGTATGCACCAGAATCCCAAAGAAATAGGCTTTAATGTCAATGAAGGGATGGACTTGCCAGTGAAGGTGAGGCCAAGCAGGTAAACAGCAAAAGCTTCCTTCTTCCATGTCCTTTATATAGGCTGCCACCAGAAGGTGTGGCCCAGACTAGATGTTCTCACCTCAGAAGGTCTGGATTAAAGGTGGCTCTTCCCACTTCAAACAGGTGTACCCAGCTGCTTGGGTTGTAGTTAATTCCACATGCTGTCAAGCTGACAACCGAGAATAGCCATCCCACTTGACAAAGGGCAAGCAATGTAGGGGATACCTAAGGGGCAGGAGGGAAAACGGGTATCCCATCCCATGAGAGGAGTGTGGCCAGTCGGTGGGTAGCACTGAGGCTCCCAGTCCAGATATGGGCAATGAAATGAGTCATGGCATGACAATGGACAAGACAGGGAGTTGAGATGGGCTTTGTCCATATCAGGGTCTTTTCTTTGCCAAATGCCAGAGGCACTACTTGCATGAATCTACTCATAGAAGTGGGTAGCCAGTGCAGAGGCTAGGTCCTGCGTGTGAAAGCAGCTATAAGAAGTTGAGAGGGTTACAGAGGAAAGACAGCAGGCTTTTCCACAGGTATACATGGCTTTGGAAGCTACCATGACTTCACACCACTAGACAGGAAGGTCCCTTGCCTGGCTTACCTCATGGGGATCACAAGAAGCCACCCAGTACTGTACTTTGCTGACAACATTCAGAAAGCCAGGCAAACACCCTGGTCTTGAGAAGTCTCTTGTCCCAAATGCCAGAACACTGGGCTGGGAATTTCTGTCTTACAAGTGTTGACTTTGCCCTCAGCTGTTAGAAAGAATAGGGACACAGCCTGTGATTAAAACATGGGACACATGAAATATTGTCTTGCTTTGACCCCAAAGTCAGGGCTACCAGAACTTGCCCTGAAATCTCTTCAGCCTCTTGAATTTCCAGCTATTCAAGGGCAGCCTGAAATGGCACAAGTGTTCCTTGGCCCAAGCAGCACAAAAATCTCAGCCAGGTTGGCAAATATTTCAGCAGGAGGTTAGCAAAACCGGTGCCAGCTTAAATGAGTCCCCTTGGTGGCTCTGCAGGGGTCCGTGCTTGCTCTGCAATATTTTATGTTGCTATGTATAGAAAAGAGAACGCTTTCTGTAAGGGCTTCATCGGGAAAGTTCTGGAAGCAGAGGTGGCCACTGCAGAAGAGGTACTCAGAAGCCCAAGAGCCCTCTAAGGAAAGCATGGTTTTCACCTAAGTTTAACAGCAATGCTATGGAGAATACCAGCTTCCAAAGAGGCAGCCTGGCTTCCTCAGGTACCAGCTTTCAGGGATCCAGTGAACTTGGGGAGCAGCTTCCTTCACTGACCGTAGTGATAGAGAAAATCCATTCCTACCCTGAGCCCTTATTCTAGATTTCCTCTGAGCAGGATAGGGGACAGAGAGTAAGTCTCAGTGATTGAATGGGGTGATGAAAATGGTCAGGCCAGCCTGTAGGACATATGTAGCCATCTTTAATGCCTTTGTCCCTGCACAGAACCACTGGGTTCTGGAGCAAACAATCCCTGACAGCGTTTATTTGACTACTCTGAAAAAGGTAGGACCACCCTGGAGTTGGTGTGCCTGACCAGCAGCCTGTGGGATCAGACAGCTGCAGCTAGCAGAGGTAGGAAGGAGTTGGTGGGTGTGTCCCTACAGGCCTTGGAGGCCACGGGAAGCAATCTCTCATGGTTGGCCTGACAATCACTACACCTCCCCCTGCAGAGCCCTCTTCCTTGCTTGCCAGTCAGTCTCCTCAGTAGGAGTGGCGAGGATCAGAGATCATAAAATCCTGTATAACAGAACAATTTTTATGTGATGACGCACAAATACAAGTCTGGCTCCGTAGGTTCAAGTCCTCCATAGCAGAGACCTCTGGGGGAGGAGTCTTGGCTCATGCTCCCTCTGTAATCCCTGCCCTATCACTAACTGGCACATAGTAGGTCTCTGCCAAATGGTTGCATGAGGATGGGGGAGTGAGCCAATAAGAGAAGCCATATGAGGCATAGTCCATGCTGCTGAGAACTTGAAGAGGTCAGACACACATGGAGAGAGACATTGTGAAGCTGTCTCTCCACCCAGTGTTGTCCCCATTTCCAGGACTCACACCTCCGATCCTGACCCACATCAGTGTTCATATGGTACCCTGTTTCTCCTGCATGGAGAAGGCTCCTCATTTCTTACAGCATCAAAATCTCCTCCTGGTTGTATGCCATGTTCTTCTAGTGTGACTCCCTTCTCCATTCATACCTGTAACTACCAGCAGATTATTGTCCCTTCTCCGATCACTCTGTCTTCCCTTGCCTGTTTTCTCACCTCTAACCAAATCCAAACAGCCTCCCACACCACTGTCTTCCAGCTCCAGGTGCTGTGAGTTGTCCCCCCAAATCCAGATGGCAGTGGTCTGGGCTGTGCTATTTATCTCAGAGGGCTTAATCTACAAGCCAATGCTCTCTCTAAGTCCGCAAGAGTCTAAGGTAGACTTCCTGCCTAGAGGAGAGAGGAGAATCTCCTTACATATCACCAGTATCCATCCTCCCAGGACCTGGTCTATGATTGACTGACAAATTACATATGAGCTAATTGTAAGGTAATTGATTAAATTTAACTTCACAAGTACCTAGTGAGTTCCAGACAATGGGAATTCACAAATGAGGAGGATGCCATCAAAGCTAGCCAGCAACAAAGCTAAGTGGCCTGAGTTAGTGGAGTGAGGGACACCCCAGCTTACTACATGGAGCTGGCAGAGTCTGGCTGTCCTAGGGAAAGTGACAGTGAAGTAGAAAATCACTCTTTCCTGACCTGTCGAGCCTCCCTCTTTTCCTCTGTCCCATATTAGTTAGTGTGTGTGTGTGTGTGTGTGTGTGTGTGTGTGTGTGTGTGTGTGTTTGAAGGAGTACTCCCAGTGCTTAGGCACCCAGCCTCAAGGACTGAGTAACTTCTAGGTTTCAGCCTCTCAGGTGTGAGACAGCTGCTGCTGCTATTTCAACATAAGCTGATTTAATAAATTATTTCAATACACAATGGTTGCCTCACACTGAAGAGGCTGAGAAGTCAATGGATGCTCTGTTCATGAAGCCAGGCACCTCAGCAGTCCCTCTGAGGCACTAAAAACCTGGAGGATCCCTGGAGAGCCAATAGTCCTTAGTCAGTGATGGAGCCTGGGAACACTAGTTCTGATACCAGTAAAGATAAATCAACTTGCCCAAGCAAGCAAAAGACAAATAATCTTCCCTTGTCTTTCACTTGCTTGACTAAGTTGATTTATCTTCACTGGTATCAGAACTAGGGTGCTGCCTACATTTGGAGGGTGGGTCTTCCCACATCAGTTTAGGTCATCAGAATGATTGAAACCAACCATCATTCCCCCTAGCCCCATCAAAGTCCCCTTTCTGCAGCCCGTCCACAACATTGATTTCAGACCCACTTTACACTAAAAATGTGAAAACATGTCTTGCTTAAACCATTTATAGTTTTTCTCTGTTTTTATATTAAGTTTCTCCCACTCAGCTAAACCTGATTCTAGCTAACATAGAAATAGAAGAATAATTAAGTCAGAAGTTTTAATAAATATCCAGAAACTTCTGAGGGAAGCTGGCTTTACACTGAGAAGAAATACCGAACTGAAGGAAGTTCTGTTGAATCTGTTCTTAACAATCCAACGTTAGCTTTAAATCCATTCAAGTCTGTTCCAGGCTGAATCATTCTAGCCAGTCTTCGTCAGTTACTATTCTGTTCTAGTGATAAAATTCCATAGACAAGAGCAACTGATAGGGGGAAGTGTTTATTTGCACTTATAGTTCCAGGGGGTATGAGTCTATACTGGCAGGGAGCCATAGCAAGCAGCTATGGCAACTGGAGCAGGAAGCTGGGAGATCACATCTTCAACCACAAACACAAAGCAGAGAGCAAACCGGAAGTGGATCAAGGCTATATAGATCCCTGAAGCCGGCCCCCCCTGAAGCTCTTCTTCACCAAGGCCACACCACTGAGTAACTCCCTCAAACATCACCAACCAGGCACCAAGTATCAAAATATGTGAGCCAGTGAGGGAATGTTGTCATTTAAACCACTACACACACCAAGAGTTCCAGGGCTTGACACTGTGTCAGTGCATCAGAGAGATGTTCAAACACCGAACGCCAGGTCCCGCCCCAGGTTTCTGATTCAGTTCAATGTTCACATCTCAAGGGTTACCAGAAGGCCTGCTGCTCAGGAGACCACACCTTGAGAGGTCCATTGTTCCAGACTTTTCAGAAACTCTCTTCCCCAAAGTCGCTTTTCTTGCATGCGTTTCAGCGTTGAAACTCTAACAAGAAAATACAGTAATTTTTTTTTCAAGACTAGGGAGCCTTGGGAGACAGGAAGGGACTGTACAACAGCTTGGGTGAGCTGAGCATCCAGGGAAGAGGAGATTTGTGATGCAAATGATTTACTGGTGTTCAGCTGGGAGCAGAAGGGATTTCAGGATGGAGAGCCAAATTGAATTCATTACCTGACAATTAGCTCTAAATTAATGCACGACTGTGCTGGCCCAATGTGCTCTAAGGAAGGAGGCCTTGACAGCTTGAGATGGGCAGGATCTGAGGCATCAGTCTCAGTTGGATCCCGGGGCACTCCCTCCTCCCGGTTTGTCTGAGTGTTCTGAGCTCAGAACACAGTGAGCACCCCACTTTGGAGCCAATTCTGATCTCTACCACACCAGATTCAGCCTTCATTCACCCAACCACACTGCACCCCCTCCAGGACAGACATGGGATCCCCCTGTCCTTGCACCCACAGGCTTCCTCCTCAGAGCCACCTCTTGCAGCACACGGGCCTGTTGTTGACTCTTCAGATGCGGATGCCGCAGGATGAAGTTCCTCATATTCTGACAGAGCGAATTGTTAATTCAGTGTGAGTGTGTTCCATCCTCAAGCAGAAGTTGCTCACCCGTGGAGGATAGACATTCTTTTTCGTATTTCTTTATTTAATGGTGGCCTGCTCCCCTTCCCCTGCTTCCTTTCTCTCCTTCCTTCTTACTTTATGTCAATCTCTTTCCTCACCACTTTCTCAAGGAGCCTCTGATGGCATGTAACCACTGCAAGTGGTGACCAATGGACAGACTAGCACTGAGATTCCATTCACCTGTTCATTAAACACTATGCAGCCACAGACAGGACATGCTGGCCTTTGGCCATACAAGTTCTTAAGCTAGCCTAAAAGACAGACAAGGAAGACAAACAGGACTACTCAAGGACCCTATAGGCAGCATATGGAACGGGGGCACAGGGCTCTCTAAGACCACTGTTTACCCATGTAAGCATCATATATGCATTACCACTTATGCAATTATTCACCCCGTTCGCCTAGAAGTGTGTATACGGGCACGCACTCACCCTGTTGATTGTACTCACCCTGTTGATTGAGAACCGGGCTGAACCTGTTGAAACCCTGAGTATGACATGGTTATTCTCTGTGACAGTAACAGATGTCCTCCTACTGCACAGGATCAATGTCCATGAGCATTCTAGATGCCAAAGCCTCCAGATCCCCTGGCTCATTGACCGCACAAAGTCAAGTAAGGAAGAAAAGTGCATCTGCAGGTTTCAGCAGAATTCCATCCATCAGCTAAAAAGGAAAGAAAGAAAAAAAAGGCCTGCTCCCACCCCTTCAGCCCCCCCACCCCCATAAGACCAGCTCTGTGGGTTTCTGCTTGCTCATAGTTGCCTGATGACAAGTTTGTCAACTACATAAAGAGTCCCTGGTAGACTTTGTTTGAATAGGTGACATTTTTAACTGGTTCTGACAAAAAGTCTTGAAGTCTCTATCTTCTTGTTGGCTGTACTAAAGCATCACTAGGTGAAAGAAAGTCACGCCTCTTTCCACCCATTGGGCACGATCTTTCCAAAAGAATTTTGGAGAAAAACTTACAACTGCTTCAGAGACGTAATTCAAAAAATTAATCTGTATTTTCAAAAGGCTTAGACAGCAGATGAAGTGTGGCCATTACTTTCCAAGTGCTTTAAATTTCCAGTCTTAGTCAATTGTGCTTGGAGTTCTTAGAATGCCTCCCATTTTACAGATGAGTAGAGGGAAGGCATCACCAAGGCCAAAGCATTTGACCCTCAGTCTTATATCCATTCTATCAGACCACTCCCCCTTACTCCACCCAGTATAGCATGGCCGGATGATGGGGGCTCAGAAAACGTGTGTGTTCTCAGGCTGACCTCATCCCCCACCTCTGCTGTCACTTTCACCACACCTGGAACCCAGCCCAGGCACTGTCACAGGGAATAACCATGTCATATTCAGGGTTTCAGCAGGTTCAGTCCGGTTCTCAGAGAAGTACAATCAACAGTAAATGTGTGTCCATGCACACACATGTGTGGTTTTAGAACTGGCTCAGGTTTATAGGATTAGCAAGTATGAAAAACAGGCTGAAAATTCAGGAAGAACGGTTTGCTACAGTTTTGAGAAATACTTATTTTCCAGAAAATCCTGATTGTATTCATAAGGCTGTCAACTGATAGATGGTACTCTCACTTTCCATTATGGGAATGGAGGTAATCCTTGTTAATTACTTACTTACTTAATTACTGATTAGTCAAATATCTATAGGATGCTATCCCTGGGTTAGCATTTACCTACAGAGACTGGCCAATCAACACCTAAAACTGATTTTTACTGTATGTCAAATGTTGGTATCAAGTAGAAGATCAAAGTTCAAGGATTCCCTTCTCACGAGAAACCCAGAAGTGAGAGTCCCCTAGTGAGTTCTCTAGCAACACAGGGACAGGGTGACTAATTTGATAGCATTCCCCCACCAGGAATTTGATTGTCTTATTTCAGTGATAGGGAGTTTTGGTCCCCAGCACAGCCACTGAGGACCTCACACAGTGTCTTCCCCTCACAACCATGTCTCTGTGCCAGTTGCAACCAACTCGGTACAGAATCCCATGCTAGGGGGAAGATAGGTTCACATTATGGACATAGGATTCAGATGTGTCCCAGGACGAGGGGTTAGGTATACCCAAGACTGGGGGTTAAACAGGGTAGAACCACTTTCCCCAAAGTTTGCCAGAGGTCTTTTTCTGCTACTTTGCCCAGACATGCTGATGGTATGAGCATGTCCATGCCAGACAATGGAGTCTCTAGAGTTCCTGGAGATACAGAGACAATGAAATCAAACAACCTCTGCCACTTAATGGGATCTAAATCCCCACATGTGTTCACTACCTATTGCTTCCCCAGCCCTGTGCAAGCTCCCACACTGTCCCTCGATCTCCCCTGGAACAGTGACTTGGAATTAATGTTTCCTGCTAAACCTCCCCACATCTGATAAATAACACCTGCCACTCCACTCCTTTCCCCCAACTCTGTTTATTAAACAACATTCGAGATTTTTCTTCTCACATGATGGGTACTAAAAGCACAAATCAAACCATCCATGCGGAGGGGATGTCACCAGCCATCCGTGGCCTGGCGCCAGGTGGTAAGTGACATTTTATTTGCCAAGGCCTGAGTGAGGCCAGGCGAGGCCAGGTGGGGCTGAGGCAGCCCAGCTTGCATTTAGGGGCAGAAGCGCTTGCATTTAGGGGTAGGTAGGCCTAGGGTCACCCCAGCATTGCCTCAGCCCCTGTACAACCTTGGGCTGGAATCTTACCTCCATAAATCTCCATGAGATTTTCCAACTGTAAAATTAGAACTGTAAAGAGGGTCAGCAGCACAGAAAAGTTCCTTATGCAGAGTGAAGTACGTGTGTGTGTGTGTGTGTGTGTGTGTGTGTGTGTGTGTGTGTGTGTGAAGGGTTGAATGAAAAATGTCCCCCATCGGCTCAGAACTTGAATACTAGGTCCCCAGTTAATGGTGCTGTTTGGAGTTGTTATGAAACCTTTAGAAGGTAGAAACTTGCTACAAGAAATACGCCACTGAGGTAATTGGCCTTGTACCCTACCACCACCGAGTGCTTCCTGTGAGTAGACGAAAATGTGATGAGCTAGCTTCATGTGTCCTGACTGTGGCCACAACTTCCCCACTCTTTCCCTTATTGACAGTAAGCCAAAATAAACCTTTTTACCTTAAGCTGCTATTATTAGGGTATTTTATCACAGCAACAGAAAAGCAACTAACACAGCATATGAACTAGAGTTGACATCTTATCCTTACTGTCAAAAATCCCATCAAGCCTTCTCTGATGGTTTGTGTATGCTTGGCCCAGGGAGGTGTGGCCTATTAGGAGGTGTGGCCTTGTTGGAGTAGGTGTGTCACTGTGGGCATGGGCTTAAGACCCTCACCCTAGCTGCTTGAAAGCCAATATTTTGCTAGCACCCTTCAGATGAAGACGTAGAACTCTCAGCTCCTCCTGCACCATGCCTGCCTGGATGCTGCCATGTTCCTGCTTTGATGATAATGGACTGAAACTCTGAACCTGTAAGCCAGCCCCAATTAAATATTCTTATAAGCGTTGCCTTGGTCATGGTGTCTGTTCACAGCAGTAAAATCCTAACTAAGACGACTTATAACCACAGTCTCAGGATCCCCTGTGCTGGAGTCAGTTCTGCCCACAGTTGCTGTGTGCCATACTATCTCCAACACACTGGCTCTGAGAATAGTTGCTATATTGAGCTCACAGCTCAGGAGTTCCAGAAGGGTAACACAATAGTGATTTGTCTCTGCTTCACGAGGTCCCAGGCCTCAGCTGAAAGAATGGAATACATGCTGAGGGAGAAGGGCTCAGTAACTGAAGACTGTTCCATCCAGCACCTGGCCTCACTTGGGGCTATTGGTCAAACACCTGCATGAAACCTCGGGTATGACTCCTGGGCTTCCACACAGTATGGTTAGTATCCCATAGCATCCCATGAGTAAGTGTCTCAGGGGAGCTAGAAGATGCTATACTGCCTTGTATGAAGCCTGGTTGCATACATCACCTCAGTCTCTACTGTGAGTCATCTCAAATTCTCCAAGTGAGAATCTGACTCCTTCCCAGAAAGTCCTACAGCAAAGAGAGCAGAGAGGGGGAAAGATATTGCTGCAGACATATCTGGATTATGTCAATGAGTCACCAAATGAGTAAAGAAGTCGGAGTTTTGAACCAGGGATGGGATTTGGAAAGATGTTGTACGTTTCTGGTCATTCGGATGAGTGCCCCTCCCATACCTGCTGGCCTGCCTCCCTCAACTCTGAGCTGGCCTTGTCATCATAGCTCTTGCCTTCCCAGAATGCTCTGTTCTAAGAACAGCACTCTCCAGGGGCAACCTCCTTGAGGTCTCCTCAGGATACAATTCGTATCCTGCTCAGATTGGCCATCCATGAGCACACACACTCAAGTTCTACCCCAGGACAAGGGGGTCAGAAGATACGTTTTAACCACACCCCTGTGAGTCTCCTGTTGGTTAAAGTTGAGATAGGAAAAGGCTGTTATGGGGAAAAGACTTTGATTTGAAAAAGGAATTCCACAGGAGGAATGTATGAAGACAACATGGTTTCTACACACAGTGGAATCTTTTTAGCCGTAAAGATGAATGATGTCGTGTCATTTGCGGGGAAATGGATCCAAGTGGAGATAATCAAATTAAGGGAATTAAGCCAGTCTCGGGAAGACAAATATCTTGTGTTTTCTCTCATTTGTGGTTCCTAGATATTATAGACACATAAAACCAGTATGTACCGATGACGTGAAAGCAGATGAAAAACTGTCTTGGGAAGAGAGGACTAGAGAGAGCAGAGAAGAGGAGAGGGAGGATAATGGGGCATGAATAGGGGCGGGAGGAAGATGCTCAGAGCATGCTACGTGTGTGTGTGTGTGTGTGTGTGTGTGTGTGTGTGTGTGTAAATGGCCTCATGCAACTCAGTGCAATACTGAAAAGGAAAGAATACTGGCTTTTGTCCATTTGATTCTGGATAAGCATTGACATGCAATTTCACATCTATGAGCCTCAGTTTCCCTATATGATATAGGAATGATATGATATGATAACAACCAGTCAGAGGGAAGGCATATAGACTAGCAGCTTGGTGTGCATCTCTACCTCCTTGGACAGGCAGCCATTCATTTCAACACTGAAAGCCATGAGCCACATCCCAAGTAGTTGAGGCCTCACCCCCACAGCCTCCCTTAGACTCCCGTAAGCATGGGCTTCTATTAGCACCTCTGGTCCCCGAGGACACTGCAGGCAGCTCTAGTCCACTCTGCAGGGAGCCATCTCGGCAACATTTCCCTCTAGACTCTAAAGTCTAAAGCCGTCTCCTTGGAACTCAGCTGCCTCTAAGAGGGATGGGCTCGGAGGCCTGTTTCCCATTGGAGATGCTGTTTAGTATTTCTAATAGACACTGTTTGTCGCCCACTTAAGGAGTTTGCCACCTTATAGACTCTGGAAACTAGGTCAATTCCCTCCAGAATTCACTGGAGCTAGGAAACCTGCCTCACTGTGGCAATGAGGGGCCCCAGCAAGGACAGAAGGCTTAGCAGGATTCGAAGAACTATATTCGGTGCCCAGCACAGTCTCAGGGGGCATGCTCATTCTCTTGGCCATGAGCCAGTGATGGCCAGAGTTGTCAGGCTCCAGGTGTATGTGCTGGGATGGGAGAGACCTTTACATAAAGCTCACATATCAGTATGATCCTGGAAAGCAGGAGGGCTCGGAGAAAATGTTAACAGGATATTAAAATATTCAACACCTCTAGGCTTTATTTAAAAGGTAACCCAGGAATGATCTCATCCTTCATCCATGCTCTACGTAAAGATTATAAGAAGAAAGTCCAGACACACTCTACCCTATAAATATTGATAGCTGGAAGTTCTCCTTTATGGCTAACTTAAAGTGTTACTGCTCTAAGTAACTGCTTTTAGAGTCATAAAGAATAATAAGGTTCTCAGCAAATACAAGCAAGGAGAGTATAGACTTGGAATACCATTTCCCTAGGGGCAGGGCAAAGTACTCCACAGCTGAAGTATTTCCAGGAAGCCTGATTGCTTTCTGGTGGCATGGCCCTAGTGTATTGAAGGGCCTTGCTAAGCTCAGCCAGCCTCCTTCACAAATGAGCACATTTGATGGGAAGTTCCGCCTACCCCAAATAGTGCAGGCAGTGGGGTAACCTAGTGCAGATTGTATAAAACCTATGGAGGACCTCATCTTACAGCAACCAGGACCTTTACATCAGAGCAGTACTTTGGGAACTCTGGATGGCTAAGCCTCTTGTCTCTTCCAGTCTTTAGGTCAGCCTGGTAGCTTCCCAGCATTGCTCATGATGGTCAAACCTATTCTGCCTGCCTGCCCGCCTGCCTGCCTGCCTATCCATCTATCTATCCATCTGTCTGTCTGTCTGTCTGTCTGTCTGTCTGTCTGTCTGTTTTGTATGGGAGACAGAGGTCAATAACAAGCATCTTCCTCTATCATTCTCCACCTTATTTTTTGAAACAGGGTCTTTCACTGAACCTGGAGCACACTGATTTGGCTGGGGGTGGGGTGGGGCGGGAGGAGGCTCACAGATAAACACCAAGGATCCTCTTTCTGGCTCCCCCATTCCAGTGGTAGAGTTACAGACATGTTGTCATGCTTGGATTCTACACCTGGGGGGAGAGCTTTGGGATCCAAACTCAGCTTTCCTTACACAGAAAGCATTTTACTACTGACGCAACTCCCCAGCCCCAAACCCATGGTGTTTTGTGGATGTTATACTCCATAGTCATTTATTAAAATATTTCAAAGCATTTTCATAGAGTATGCGGGTACTGTGTAAACATCAATAACAATTCTCCCACTCCAGGCCTGCCAGAGCCAGCAGCCTACCATCAGTCACTTGTGGGGTACCTGGAAGGACGACACGGGTATACTCAGCTCCTCTGACTCACTGGGAAGCTTCGGGCCAAGTCCCTTCCACAGAGCAGCTGCAGTAGAATTGGTTATCTGCCTCCCACCTGCTGGCACCCAGGCAGGAAAGCTAATGGGTGATGAGGACAGCGCATAAGCCATCAGGGAAGAGGGATGACAGTGGTGGTGTATCTCAGCAGAGATCCTGGAAAGGAAGCCATGTGCCTCCACTCCACCTGCCTTATCTAGAACCCAAATCCCCTGGAACTGTGATCACTTCTCATCATGGGTCCCCACAGAGCCAGAAAGGGTCGGACCTGGAGAAGCTCTGACACCTATCTCTAGACAAGACAGCTAGGAAAAGAGTTTCTCCAGAGGTTGGCTCTTGGCTCTTGCAAATCTGGGTCTGGTTTGGGGGTTAAAGGCAAAGGTTGTCAGTGGTAGGGTAGAAACTCTCTGGTCCTGTTGTCTTTAGGAAAGATTGGAGAAACGACTCAGTTTTGACTACAGGCCATGGATTAACCCAGGTCACAAGAATGGACCATGAGAACCAGTCTCAGGGCTCAGTGTTTGACCTTGAAGCTGACTAGGTCCCACTGCCCAGCCAGAAATGGCCTTTACCCTTCTGCAAAACCTCTCCTCTCTTCTGATCTCTGCAGCTGTCCTTGTCACAGGGACTTGGTGGAGTTCTACCTAACACCTGCCAAATGCACCTACTCAGGTGACTATGCTCATACGGAGTCTCCTCTTCACTCTAGAAGCCTTTTGTCTGAGGTACAGGAGGACAGAGGAAAGGACAGGAGTGGGCAACAGGAGAGGGACAGCTTGTAGCGCCACAGACCCAGCATTGTGGTAGGGGAAAAAGAAAGACAGGGGACAATGACAGACCCATGGAGGTGGTACAGAGACAGAATGGGCCTTGAAGAATGGAACCCCAATCCTCAGACGTAGCAGAACAAGAGTGGATTGAGCATGTCCAGGAGGATCAGGCTCCCAAAAGCCATCATGAGAAATATTAGGTCCCAATCAAGGCCTTTTCGTATGTCTGTAAGTGTATCTGAGCCTGGATTGATACAGTGAAAGAAAAGTCACATTATCCAGTACCAAGGATGCACACTCAGAATGTATCCATGGAAATAATCAGAACCTCCATCCCTCCCTCATAATGCCTCAGCCTGGGTTCCCCTACCTCCCAGGCAAAACCCCCAGATCTCACCCAGTACCATGTACTCCAGCTTGGCGTTCATGCTGAGCTCTCATGAGGACCTCCTTCCTGGGGGCCGTCAGAGCAAGCTCAGTACACAATCAATGGAGTTTCTCAGCAGCAGCTGGCAAGTGTTTTCAATGAGTTGGAAAATCTGGTTGAATGTGTCCTGAAGTCTGGTGCTTACACGACACCCTGGGTGTGGGAAGTGGTTTTCAGTTAGGCCTGCCTTCTCTGTCTCCCTCCATCCTCCCCTCTGTTCTCCAGAGGTTTTTTTTTTAAAGTTAAAATGTGGCACATCTTTTATTAATATCTTGTAAGACATGCTTCTTCAAGTAAATGGTTCTTTGCCTTAGGGATCAACATGATAGTTGGAGGGGGTTCTCACGTGTGCTTGAGTTTCTGTGTGGGTCTGTGGGGGGTGGATGAGATGCTGGGCCAGTGTTTACTGATGCTGCTCACCTGTGCAAAGTGTGCTTGCATCTTTATTCCAAGTATATCTGGCATCACAAGTACACACACATACAGCTGTACCTCCTCTTGTGCCTTATCTTCAGTCTCTGGGTGTCTCAAATATCTATGGTCTGTCTACATGAACAGACAGAGGACATACTCAGAGGGCTGCTAAGATGCCTCTAACTCACCAAGACTCCCTGCAGGACAGGAAGTGTACTGGCTGGTTTTGAGTGTCAACTTGACACAAGCTGGAGTTATCACAGAGAAAGTAGCCTCCCTTGAGGAAATGCCTCCGTGACATCCAACTGTAAAGCATTTTCTCAATTAGTGATGGGGCCGCCCCCCCCCCCACCAGTTCATTGTGGGTGTGCCGTCCCTGGGTTAGTAGTCCTAGGTTCTATAAGAAAGCAAGCTGGTCAAGCCAGGGGAAGCAAGCTAGTAAGCAGCACCCCTCCACGGCCTCTGCATCAGCTCCTGCTTTCTGACCTGCTTGAGTTCCAGACCTGACTTTCTTTGGTGATGAACAGCAATGTGGAAGTGTAAGCTGAATAAACCCTTTCCTCCCCAACTTGCTTCTTGGTCATGATGTTTTGTGCAGGAATAGAAACCCTTAGACAGGGAGGTACATGTTTCTAAGGGTTCCCCTTATCTTCCTTTTCTCTCTTTCCTCTCTGGTATCTTCTAGAACTGGTCCCCCTTCCTCCTGCTTCTCCACAGAGTCAGATAGAGTAGTATGCTTGGCAAGAATTCAGAGCTGCAGTCATCAAAACAGAAAGGCCTAGAAGCTAATGCCAGCTGCCCATTCTGTGGATGGGCACACTGGGGCTCAAAGACACAAAGGGTTTTCTCCTATGTGACCAGAGAAGTCCTTGCAGAACCAAGACCAGAGCCTGGTTTCCCCATCCTATCACACCACCCCATCCTCCCACTCAGGTCAGAGCTGCCTGTAGTGTTGCTGTTTAGCATGGCTGTTCGAGGAGATGTCCCAGCATCCATGACTGATGCTCACACTAACTGTCTCTAGGACATAGTGACCAGGTAGCCTTTCTTCCTCAAGGAACACAAAGAAGGCAGCAAAAGGGATAGGATGGGATTGCCTACTTCTCTCGGGCAACCTAGTCCCCTGTGTCCCCCAGACTTGGCTCCGGCATGCCAGAGTGCTGAGGCCAGTATGCTCTACGAAAGAACTGAGGGGAAGGTACAAACCCAGAATCCCAGGCTTGAGCCCTGGAAGGGGCTTTAGACATGATCGATTTTTAAATCATTTCCACCTCACATTCAGAAACTTGACACACAAGGGCTTGGTGACCTGCCCAAAGAAACATGGAGAGGTGGCCAAGTTTACAAACCTTGCCTCTCCATCCCCCATTTGGAATTGATGCTTCTCCGCTCCTATGGGAACAGTCTGACCTGTGCTCAGATGAAATGCTAATCCTTAATGACTCACCCATGTGGTCAGTACTCTCTGAAGCCCAGCCCCCTCTCCTCCGTTTTTTTCTTCCCCAAGCCACTCTCTGCTTCCTAAAAGGCAGAGCAGATGAGGAAGGCACAGGATTGAGAACACACTGATGTGGCCAGGATCTGCAGCTGGCAGGCTCGGGAGCCCTCTCTCCTAAGCATTGCTTTACCCTAGCCTGCACCGGTAGCAAAGAAGTAAAGACCTCAGGGACAGATGAGAACGGGGCGGTGAGAAACACAATTCGTTCTCCAAGGACAGGAGCGCCCTCTGCTGTTAGAATGATAAATTACGAGTTTTGACTAAACCACCTGGACTGTAGCAGCAGCTGAGTCTCACTAAACCCGCGGCTGCAGCCGCCAACAGTCACCACCACCACCACCAACAACAACAACAACAACAACAGCAGCAGCAACAACAACAACAACAACAACAACAACAACATTGGCCTAAAGAAAAGGCCAATAATAATGAGAACCAAAGTGGAATCTGGGAGGAGAAAAACTGCCTGAATTCTTTTATGTGGATCTTCGAGCAAAGTTCAAGGTCCTGCCCATTCCCCAGTCTCCACCCTTTGTGCTCCCCAGGTATTTTCTAGTTTTATTTCAAAGCCCAAGCTGTGTGGTGGCTTTTGGGGGAGCCATAGAACATGTGGGGATTTTACTCCGTGACCTCTTGAGTTTTGAGAGTTAATAAATATTCACCTTGGCAACCTTGAGCACAGATCAAAGCAACAGTAGATAGATACAGGACTAGGACCCTGGGGTATTGTTCCATGACTGACACTTCCTACTTGTCTGGGACCTTTCTGTGCCTCACTCTTCTCATCTGTAGGATGGCTCTTCTGTGTCCTAGGGAATTCCCTTAGGTAACAGATGGTACAGCTTTGGCAAGCCAGGGTAGAGAGATTTGATTCAGCCCCCATCAGTTTTCTTCCGTTTCATGAGCAGTAGTTAAGGTGAAGTGGTAGACAGAACCTGGGGCATTGTCCTGTTCCATTTCTCTGCATGGATGCCCACAGAGCAAGGCCTCTGGTAATTCTATTGCAGCCTTGACAATATACAGAGCTCCTACTTGTAGGCAAGGCCTGCTGTGTAAATTCTGCTGGCTCCTGAGGAATGGTGCACAGGAGGGCAGGAGGGCACAGAGTAGAGGTCCCGGAACAGCATAGGAGCCTTGAGATTGGCGTTTGGGAGGCCAAAACAGGCCAGCTTCCTCTGAATCTAAAATTTCTCTGAGGCCAGCCCTGAATCCTTGTCTACGAGGTCAAGATCATGGGCTTGGGGGAGTACTGCTGTAAGGCAGAGTGCTACTCTGTGTGTCTGGGACAGCTGCTGTGTCTCCTGATCTCGGTGACCGCATCTATAAAGCACAGCCATTAAGCAGACCTCGCCCGTGATCAGTGTGGGGGATGAGCGTACATTATCATATGATCATGGCATCCATCAGCAATCCCTCTCTTATTTTCTGCATGAGGCTCCCTTATTTGAATGTGTTTCCTCAACAGAAATGAGAACTCTCTTTGTCCCTTCTTCGGTCCCGGAGCTGTGGTGGGGGCGGGGATAACCCAGGTGCATCTGCAAGGAAGCTTCCAGAGGGACCCAGAATGCTATTATTGAAGGCTAAATGTTCCGTGGCTAAAAGCTGCTGTAGCAATCTTGGCATCCACTCTGTTTGAATGGGTACATTACTGTAATGTCCCATTGCTGCCGTCAGCACACGGAGGGCTGGGCTATTTGTAACCGCGAGATGCCTGAGCCGCATAAAGATCAAATGGTAGAGACTTCCTCTGCCTCAGCTGAGACAGCGAGGCTCAGGGCTTTGAATTTGGCTGGCCACCTACCTCAGAGGCTGTTGCCCAGCGCTTCTGGTGTGTGTAGAGGGGTGGAGGGGTAAGACACAGTGGGCTAGGGAGAGAGAGAAAGTAAAGTCAGAGGGGAGAAGCAGAGGCAAGGTGTGGACCCAGGAGGGAAGACTTCCGTATAACTCCACCCCCACGCTCTTGAACCCTGTACTGCATCTGCCCCCTATCCAGCCCCCTCTGCCCCTCAGGTCAACGACTTCAAGCTATTCAGGTGAGCAGCGCCAGATTTCTGCCCCTGCTATCACACACAGACCAGAAGATGCAAAGCCAGCCACTTCCCCAAGGTCCAATGTGCATACAGGGAGGGCTGGGGGACTTTTAATGGCCTGAATGGGATTTAGAAGGTGAGAGGAGATGAAAACACAGTAGGAGGGATGAACATGTCAAGACGGTGTTACCAGGCACTCAAGGCTAGCTCTGCCTTTTATGGCATTAAACCTTCCCCCACTAAGTCCCTGTGTTGCTTGGTTGTTTCTCTCCATGGGTCCCCATCCACACCCTGGGAGTACATATGAGCTTTGATCATGTTGATTTAAAGGAACTTGTTTTCTTGGCCACCTCTATCCCCTCTGACTCTTACCCCCTTTCTGCTTCCTCTTCCTCCGGGCTCCCTGAACCCTGAGGGGAGGGATTTGATGGAGACATCCTGTTTAGGGGTGAGTGTCTGTGGTCTTCTTAATACATTCTGCCAGTTGACACCCTTATGTGGTGTTGGGTGCTCAGGTTTATACACAGTCTCCTCTAGCCAGGCCTAGGTGTGCTGGTGGCTTTCAGGCCTAGGTGCACCGCTGTCTCTCCCCTGTCCTATCACATCACCAGGATTCTTCCCAACCCATCCTCATTGAATTTGCTGTTTGTTTTATCCTTTAACGTTTTTACTTATTTGTGTGTGTGCACACACGCTCAGGCACTTTTGTGTATGCACGTGCACTCTCACAAGTCCACGCACAACGGTACCCTGGCACTGTGTGGAGTCCTGAGAACAACTTACAAAAATCATTTCTCTCTTTTTACCATATGGGTTCTGGTATTCAAACTCAGGCAGTCAGGCTTGGCAGCATTACCTGCTGAGCCACTTCCCCAGCCCCTACGCTCTTATATAATTATGGCAAATTATAAACAATGTAACAATAACTACTCTAACCACTCTCGTGCAATATGGCAGCACTAAATACAACTCCGGTGTTATGCAACCACCATCACTATCTATACCCAAAGGTCTCTCCATCATCTATGATGCAGCTAAGCCCTGCAAACAGTAAGTCCCCATTCCCTCTTCTGCTCTTCCCGATCATCCAAACTCTGTATCCTACCTCTGTGGATCTGACTGCCCTAGGATCCTCAGCTGGGTAAACTCCCAGCCAGTTCACCATCCCGTGTCTGACTCATTTCACTTAGCACAGTGCTTCTAAGATCCATCCACGTTGTACCACATACCATTTTGCCATACCAAATTTTCACTGACGTTCACATAGCCAATTAAGATCTCACTGTAAACCACACTTCTCCATTCATGCACCAGTGAGCGCTTAGATTATTCCAGGCTTTTAGCTATGGTGAGTAATGAATGACACCATACACGCAGGTGTAAGAAAAATCCGTTTGAGTCTCTGCTTTCAGGCTTTCTGACTGTAGACTTAGAAATGGAAGCATTGGACAGGTGCTATCTACGCATTTGTGTTTCTGAGGCGCTGCCGAAGTGTTTCCCAATGACGTCACACCATTTACACTGTCACCAGCCATGTGGGGCTCCAGCTTCTTCATGTTGGGAGCAACGCTTGCTATTTTCCTTTTATTTTTATTACTATAATTATGATGATGGTTATGGTTATCCTTATAGATATGAATTCGATGATCTAGGAGGAAGGGCTGCAGGCTCTGCCTCTCTGTGATGATCTTGGAGAAGGAACTTGCAGTCCCCACCTCTCTGGAGATTTGATGACTTTGGAGGAGCTTCCAGGCCCCGCCTCTTTGGAAATCGGATGGCTTTGGAGGAGGAGCTTGAAGGCCCCGCCTCTCTGGAAATCGGATGGCTTTGGAGGAGGAGCTTGAAGGACCCGCCTCTCT
>NW_021604933.1:1107976-1124236 GCF_004785775.1 Grammomys surdaster | reverse complement strand
GGAAATCGGATGGCTTTGGAGGAGGAGCTTGAAGGACCCGCCTCTCTAGAACTTTCACTCTAAGCTTGACTCCTTTCGACACCCAGGGCCCTTATTTTATTTGTCCTGACTTTTCAGCCCATTGAGGATAACCTATGTACTTTAAGATTGACAGCTCCTGGAGGACAGGAATTCTCTACCCATGGTTCTGAGTTCCACGGTCTCATTCGTACTTAGCATGAGGAGAAGAGGGGGAACCTCAGTCAGCTAGTCCCACCTCATGAACCAAAGCAGACAGTCTGTTTAGGATTGCACGTTTCATTTCTCAGTCCAGCTCTCCCAGCCTTCCTTTTGAAAGGCCCTGGAAAACCGAATGACTTGAGATAGCTTTTTGATAATTGGGAGTAAAAGAAATGAAAGGATTTATTTATTATTTATTTACTTACATTTAAGAACCCCAGGATAAAAGCCGCAGGACCCAGAGGTGATGAGAGAGGATACTGAAAGAGTGAACTAATCACGGAATCAAATCTTCAGAGAGGCGGGGCCTGCAAGCATCTCCTCCAAAGTCATCACATCTCCATAGAGGTGGAGCCCACAAGTTCCTCTTCCCCTCCTTTATGTTGCTCTGTGGACCTCAGACACTCCCTGACACTAGCTACTATCAGCCTCAGCCCTCCCCCTGGGGCACCCGCAGGATTCAGGAATGCTTGGTTTGCATCATAAGAGCCAGCTGCAGTCCCAAGCAAAGTGCTCAGCTGTTGCCAACACACCTAAAGCTCCAGCATTGCCAAAGGAGCACACTGCTGGGTCCTTAGAGAAGCTCAGGCTACTCTGAGACAAGGCAATGGGCGTGGCCAAGACGAGACATGGGACAGTGGCTGTTATGGACCACATAATCAGGCTGTATCACATACCTACTTCTTGTCTAGACAGCCATAGGGATAGAAGAAGGGCTCAGAAGCCCACTGACCAGAAATAGGCAGAGGCTAGAGAGTAGGTGCACACTGGGGGTTGAGGGGGAATGAAGCAGGGAGATCAACTGTAAATTCGCTGCAATAGGTCTACCCCTGCAATCACTTCCTGGCTCCTTCTCTCCTCATCTCTCCCCCAGTCACTATCAAAGCGAAATTTATGAGCGGCTCCAGGCATTGGGTATTCCTTGTATTTCAATCTAACTTTTTGCAATCTCAAGTGAACAGCTTGGCTGTCTCTGCCTGTCAGGGAATTTAAATTGCAGATGGGATGGTGAACAGGCTGCCCTGTGCAGGAGCAGCCCCTCTGGTGAGCACCATCATTGCTTAGCAACTAGAAGTTTATGAGGCAGTCGAAAGTTCCACTCTGGAAAGTGCCCTTGACCCAGGGCATCTCCCAGGAAATGAGAAGAAGCTTCCCAGAGAGAGGCCCAGACAGATAGGAGGTCAGCTTGTGTCACAGCCCGGGTCAAGGAGCACAGCCAGGGGACACAATCCGCTTCATTCTGCACAGCCATCATGGAATGTGTCTTCTGTGGCATGCAGTGTCCTCACCAGACTCCATGTCATCCTTGACATTCCATTGTTTCAGAGATTGCTTTCCGGCTAAACATGAACTCTCTGAGTCTCCTTCTACCTCACACACCAACCAGTAGAGAAAGATAGTAGTGAATCACACACACACACACACACACACACACACACACACCAAATTGCCAACAAATACAAATAGTCAGTGCAAAACAGAACCAGCCCACTGAATCTGCTCTGAGTTAGACCTCAGTTCTCCATAACCTGTGTATAATTATGAGATCTGCTTCAACCAGACTTAGTGATAGCTCAGTCAAGGGTCTCCACACTTAACAGTTTGTTCTGTAAGTCACAAACGCCCCCGAAGTACTTAAGCGCATCATCAAAGCATACCCTTTTGCTCAGATATTTGTCTTTGGAAATAAAATTATGGGAAGTAGTAACCCCAAGTGAATGGCTAGCAAATCCTACAGATACTGGTATCCCATTGTATCCCTACGTGCTCACCCAGGAAAAGTCATCAGATACACCCAGCTCCAGCCTGAGTTTGGGAGACAATAAACATATTTCTGGGTTTTTGGTGGGGGTGCATTATATCTACCCCAATTAAAAAAAATAGGTTGGAGTCCTTATTTAGAAATAGGGTCCCTGTAGACTGAATGAATTCAGATAACAGTGTCTTGAAATAGGATGCCCAGAACAACTGATGCCCTTAGGAAAGGCAGAGCCACAGTATGATAGTTCAAAGATGCAAGAACACGCATGATGACAGAGGCAGAGATGGAAACTCACAGCAACAAGCTAAGGAAACCACAGATTGCAGAAGCTGGAAGAGGCAGCAATCTCTCTTGTAGGTCTTGGAGGGGGTGCCATAGCCCTATAGACACTTTGGTTTTAACCTTCCAGTCTTCAGAAATATGGGGCAATGCATTTCTAGTGTTTTAGGTGGCCCTATTTGCATTCCTAAGAAACTAACCCGAAGCTGCTATTTAGCCTGTACCACCTCAGTACAGGAATGAGCATCTTCCAGGGCAAGCGCTATCCCTTATTCCTCTGTGTATCCCAGAGAGTGCCACATTATTAATAGCCGCCCAATTAATCTGTGGTAGATTGACACATGAGACACAAAAATACAAGAATCGTAATTTCCCCAGAATATAACCAGGAGAAGTCAGACTCAGCCCCCTGCATCTCTGAGTTATTACCGCTGTGACATCAGTAACTTATTGGCATGCGGATAATTGCAGCTTTCCATTTAACTAATTCAGAATATGTTTATATGAGGTATTTGACTTCATATTCCTGGTGAACAATTCTTGGCCAAATGAGTGAGAGAATGTATGTGTGTGCACATGCACAAATATATACAACCATGTATGTAAACACACACACACACACACACAAGGATCTGAGGAGAAATGTTCCTCAATAATGAAGATCTGTCCTCTCAAAACTCAAAAACCTCTGACCAACTCTGGTTAGCCTCCCATCTGTGTTAGGTGTCCGTTTGTACCATCTCCAGCTGCTTTCACAGTCAGAGATCTTCACAAAGAACTTGCGCTGTCAGCCACATTCAGCCTCAGCAGAGCGATGGGCCAGCCCACTACCTGTAGAGAGCCTCTCTACCTTATCTTTAATGCCCTTCAGCATCAAGACTCATGACAACCCACCCAATCAGGGATTTGGCTACCAATAGTCACCTCCAAGAGAGAGGAAAACCCAAGTGGAGGTGCATGAGATCTGTCTGCATGCCGGGGAGAGCAGCGCCTCACCAGCCAGTTGTGATATGAGAGTAATAAGGCCCCTTGAGTTACTCATTAAGTGTTGTCAGCATATCGCAAGGTTTCTCTTTTGATATTGCACATATCTGTCCTATGTATATTGATGGTGATATCTGTACCCGACTGGATCACAAACAGATGTTGTGCCCTGGAGCCACCATCCTCCTCCAATGCCAACTGTGAGTAGGTACAAATAGCATCAGGAGAGGGCACAGTGACCTAAGATTCTGCATTTGGGTTCCATCTTCTCCCTTTCCTCCCTCCCGTTACAGATGGGTGAAGAGTTCTCAACATCCCTCTACGAATCTCCCTCCAAACAGTTCTCCCGGCTTCCCTATGGGGTAGCAGCAGCATATGTATCACTGCTAGCTGTGGCTTGTAGTCTTCCCTACTCAAGAAGACTCCTGGGATTCTCTCTCTGAGCACTTTCCTGTCCCCTCCTGGCTGTCCTATATGCTTGTTCGATGCATCACTCATGGGCTGGCTGCCTTGCTCAGAATTCAACCTGTCAAGCTAACATACTATTATGGACACACTGGTCTCAAGAACCATTGGTTGAATCATGCAATGATCAGCACTATGTCAGCCACAGTTCTTGAAGCATTACTGTGTTTCCCAAACTTTAACAAGTCTCAGAATTACCTATTCGCATACTCCTGGGTACCTTTACAACAACTACCTTCCATTTCTGGTGAGGTAGGGTTAGGGTGGCCTGTGGATTCACACTTCCAACCACATCCTAGGTTTTGGCAATACTGCTAGCCCATTGACCTCACTTTGAAAACCACATCCCTGAGCACTGCTCGTAAGTGACACTCACTTCCTGCTTTTCTAACCTTCTGGTCATATTTATCAAAATTGTCCAAGGGAATACGAGTGACAAATACAAAAAAAATCTGGCTTTCAAATTCTGTTGCCCCATATGAAATAAAAAGACTCTTCCCCCTAGCTGGTGGGGGAGGAAATAAAGGGAGGCCAATAGGTGGAAAGCAAGCTGGGGTGTTCAACAGAGCAGCAAAGCAGTTCAGAACCCCGTGCTGGATCTGCAGCCTCTGTTCCAATCACCAAGCTGCATTTTGCTCACACCAACTGTAGGAGTGAGTTGGCTTCCAAATGGCTTATTAGAGAACAAATTATTCCCTCTTCCCATATGAGTTAATCTGCAAGTCTAAAGTCCAAGCAGGTGCCAGAGTTATTCCTGCAACTGGCACCAAACTGCATTCAGAAAGCTCAATTAGTGCTTGGTTAATGTGGCTCAGAATGGGATAATCTATATATTACCCAAAGGTGGTCTCAGCCCCTTCTGTGACCCCTGTGCTGACCAGCACATGGGTTGCCTGACTTTTGCCTTTGGAAAGCCCTGCATTTGCTAGGCACTGGGTTCTACACCTTCATTTGAACAAAGTAGAAAGGTTATTTACCCTTGTAGCTGGGAACCTAGAAAGACACCTTCACCCTCCTTTTCCTTCTCCTTCTCTGTCTCCTTCTTCTCCTCCTCCTTTTCTTTTTCCTTTTCTCATTCCTGTCTTTCCCTCACTACCTCACTATCCCTGCCCCTCCTTCTCTAATTCTTCCTTTCCTGAACTTTCCAACCCCCAAATCCTTAGGAAAGGATGGAAAGAGGAGAACCAGAGCACAGCAGATTCAGTGAACTCTCCCTCCAGGGCATCAAAGCTCAGGGTACCAGGTCTAAAGCTGTGAGAGAGTCCTCTGTATGACAGAGGGTCAAGGAAATGAACCTTGCTCACAGCCACAGCAGCATTAGGGGAAGTACAGAAAAGGGTTCAAAGGGGTTGTAAGTCCAAGAAAAAAGAACACCTTATACACGTTGGCAAAATAGCTAGACAGCAGCTAGGGGGCCAAGTCACATAGAAGGAGCATCCATGCTAGGAGAGGTGATAGTAACAGTGAAAATGCTGTGTCTTGGGAGTCTGGTCAGTTTTTAAATGCTTTAGAGCCATGGAGATACTTCAGTGGGTAGAGCTTACTGTGTAGACAAGTACCATATAAGGATGAAGGCCAATCTATAATCCCAGCACTTGGGAGGTAGCACAAACTAGATTGGTGGACTGGTCAACTCATCCACGTTCAAGTAAGAAGCATCCTTAATATATAAGGTTCAAATGATTAAAGTAGACATTAAACACTAACCACCAGCCTCTATATGTATGCACACGTGTACTTGAACATACATGTGCCCACACACATTTGAATACACATATGCACATGAACATGCACATGTACATGCCAGAAATAATTGAAAGATAACCAGGACTGAACTGTCAAAGAGAGGAACTACAAATATCAAACAGAAGAAAGATGAAGTGAATCTCAGGTACTGAGATTTTCGGCATCTCTGTGACCCGTGATTGGATGGATGGATAGATAGATAGATAGATAGATAGATAGATAGATAGATAGATAGATAGATCAACCAACCAACTGACCGGCAGACAGACAGATGAATGACACAGACACATAGATAATAGATTCATAGAATACAGACTGTATGTACCTGCTTAAAAATATATATGTGTTTATTTCTTCACTCTGTTCACCAAGGGGACCTGGAAGCCACCCCTAAACCAAGGACTATGCCTCACGCCCAGATCTTGATTTCTATATCATTCTCTGCTGAAAGTGTCTAAGATTTTATGGAGAGTCAGCTGAGTATAAAGCATGGCAGAAGAGTACCAGGTGAGACTGAATGTCTTATTGGACCAAAAGTAAGGAAATGTCCAGAGAATGACAGATGTCAGTGCAGAAACACATCCTTGTTTGTAGAGTGTACATACCAAAGTACAAAGTTTTGGGGAGTGGTGATCATCACGCCAGCCACACACTCTAAAACAGTTCTGGAAATACAAAAGTCTTTTGCATCCTGTTTGTGTCCTTTCTAAATGATTGATAGTAGTTCGAGAAAGCCATTCGAGAAACTAGAGCAACAATAGCCAGCAAAAGCCTTCAGACTCTTCCAGCCAGAATTGTCTGGCCAGACTCCCAGTGAGCTCATCTTGCTCAGAGATGGAGTGAGTCAGCCTCACCCCACACGGTGAGGTCATTACTGCCGTGCCTGCCGTGTTAAATATCCTGGGCAAGAAGAGAGTGAGGAGGAGACAGTGGGTGCTGTATCCTCTAGAAGCCTGTATTGAGTTGGAGAAAGGTTCAGATCACTGGGTTGATGAAGATGTCATCTATTATGTGAGTCATAGAAATGGCCGGGCCTTTTGGCCTCCACAACACTCTACCATTTCCAGCTTCCTCTTCCTTCTACTCTGACCTCCTTCTCATGAGGAATCACAAGGTAGACTATTACACCCAGAGAACACATTGGAAGGAACCATACCTCTCTTAGGGCTTGGGCTTCTGCATGCTGGGAGCAAAGGGTCTCTTTCAGATTAACTTTGATCTCATTTCACCACAGTACATGTAAACATGTCAAGAAGAGTGTGATGCATGTTCATACCCAAGAAAGCATGGCTCCCAGTAAAGGCTCTGAAAACCCTATCACAAGAAGACTAGGTAAGGTGAGCCATCTGCCTCTAAGATTGAAGTAGTGTCCCTTGGAAGATGTAAAGGTATTAAGACCAGACCCAATGGTGGTAAATTAAAGATCAGATTCTGCATAAGGAAGGAACTGTCTGAAACTGGATCTATCCAAGATGGCTAAGCGCCCTGTATGGTCTAAGACCACATTATGAGTGCAGTATACATTCCAGGGCATGGTTCTAAGACAGGACCAGGACCTCCCAGAGCCATGGATGCCTATACCTACCTAAGCACCGCCACCATCCTAAGGTGGCTCCTGTGTCCAATCTTGCACTATAGTCCCATCAGCTCCCAGAACATACCATTGCATTTACGCACATTAGACAGGACTAGAGCTAGGAGTGCCAATAGTATGCTCCTAGGGAGAGAGCACACTCTGGCGCTGGGGAAAAAAACTCTGGCTTTTTTTTTTTCATTTTGTCATAACTAAAGTCTTATAATGTCCATCTTTGCTCTGCTGTGCTCATTGACTCTCTTTGTCTGTTTACCTAGAGGCTTCAGGTCTTACTCATGTTAGGATAGGCTGATCCGAGCTGGAATCCTAACTCTGAAGAGAGTCACTGGTGAAGCTTGTCTGCGGTCTCTGGCTTCTCTTAAACTCTAAGAAAAAACCTAGAGGCAAGATGGGTTGGTCACCTGCTTGATGCCTAAGATAAGTTCTCCATCCATCCCCAGCACACAGGTGAACAAGGATCAGGCTCAATTCATGGCTCCTCATGGGAACAGAAAAGACGACATTCTCCTTCCCACCTGACCCAGTTGAAGATGGCACAAATTCGCCTGAGCCCCTGGAGAGGCACAGTGGGGTACTCCAAGCTTTTCTAGCATTACAGTTGACTTGGAGACAAAGATTAGGCCAATATAGAAACTTCTAGACTTTACCATGTAGAAAACTATAGAGCCCACCATATAATATACACAGTATGGTTTCAAATCTGCAGCCACTGCTCTCATTGAACTTGAAGAGATGATGATTGTGAGAACGCAGAGGAGGGGCTTTCAGTGGCACATGGAGATGTTAGGGCTTATTGGGTTGTCCCATTGAATACATTATTCCCTGGGGGGCTTAACAAAGAATTATATCAGAAAGATCTTATTTGATATTGGATTTCAATTTCCCCAGAAACATTCTGCCTGCTCGATTTGCAGCTTGGATGGAAGGCTAAGTGAACCTGGTGGCCCAGGCCCTCCTTTCTCACACTCCACTAAGACTTTGAAGGGAGGCTAGCTAAGATTTATTAGACGTTTTTATTACCTAGCTCACACCCCACCCAGATCCATTCACACAAATCACCTTTGCAGCGCCATTGAGGTCTTTCCACCTGGCATTAGCGACTTCTATTTAGAGCCTCCGTGTTTACAGAACAGCAAAGCCCAAAAGTTGAGAACTCCTGACAGCTGTGCCTCTGTGGTTGTTCTTAATTTCTGGACACCCTGCTTATTTTAGCTCTATGCTGTTTCTGCTCTACCTCGTGTTACTAATTGACAGCCTCTCTCTGGGCACCATCCGTCTCACCTCTGTGATGCTCCCTGGACAGGAAAGAATTTGAGTGCACGGTGGTTGGACGGGGCTTCTCAATCTCGGCGTCCATGTTGACCCTGTTCCTAAGTCCTTGGGAACCTTTAGAAATCCCTTTCCAAGTCTCTACCTTTGTAAGCAACATCTTATGATTAATTCATGGGGCAGCTGAGAATAGTAAGACACACCTAATCCCACAAAGCTAGTTGTCATGAATTTAAAGTCGGGTTTAGAAAAGAAGTTGGGAGAGAGAGCTCTGGAGAACACTCCACCTCCATTCCTGATCACACATTCCTGATAAACACCCATTGGACCTGGTTGCTGGTGAGATGTGGAAGGGACCTCAGAAAGCTTCAACCATCCTTGACTGCTCACCTGTAGACCATGTGGCCACCACTTGATAATCTGTACTGCCTTGGTGCTCACCTCCTTAGACAGAGCCTTTTCATCCTCAGAAAGACTTAGGCAATGAGCAGATAGGCAAAAGGATGCAGGAGGCCTTTTCTCTTTCTGATACCCACTGGCCCAAGGGCAGAAGTGAAATCTGTTAAGGGATCCTGTGGACCCCATCTTCTGCTTCTTTTGCACAGTTTTGTCACCAAATGTGTCCTCTATACATCTCTTCTCAGTCTATTCATCTGTAGCATTCTATTCATAACTCACACAAGGCTCTGCCATTCGGATTACTCCCCCCACTTACCATATTCATCTGGCCAGAGCCAACTCCCAATTCATATCTCCTGTGTGACCATTTTCTTCTAGGCAGATGACAACCTGGACATTCAGGACCTCCTCAGTCTCATTCACTCTGAGCCACTGGGTAGCTCATTAAAATTGATGGCTAACAGGGGTGGGGGTTGTGGGGATGAGGCCTGGATAGGGGACTGTTCCCAAAATGCTGTTGATTCTTGGAATAAATAAAGACCTTGATACAGCCCCGAAAAAGATGACCTGTAGCCTATAGCTGAGCTGGGGTGCTGGTCAAGGACCCACCCTCCCCAGCAAGAAACACCATGCACTTGTAGAAGATGGGAAGAGATTCCTGTTACCATGGTAACGGGTCAGACAGCCCAAACTGCTGCAGGCTGTGAGGAAAAGGCACCAAGAAATATCCTAGTGAGATGCAGGAATTCACCCACAGCTACTACCAAGCCCTTCATAGGTGTGGCCAAATCAAATAGTACCAGGCTGTTTAACAGTTGGGGTCCAAGAAAGAGCCTCTGGGACAAGGCTGGCATTGTCCATTCCAGGATGGAGATGTGTCTCTATGTGTGATGAACACCAGACTCGTGCTATATCACTTTTGGGCAATGCCTCTATTTTGCAAGCAAAACAATGGCATTGACTGCCTTAGCACAGCTGGAGTCTTGAGACTGAGGCTGAGGTAGTCACTCCTCCTCCATGCCCCACAGCTCTTTGCCCATGCCTCCATTAGCACTAATTACACTGTGCTCTAATTATTTGTTTACACGTCTGGCTCTCTCTCAGCCAAGCAGCTTGCGTGCAGAGAGTGTATCTTGTTCCTGTATGATTCCTAGCACCATCCTTGGCACACAGTAGGTGTTTAGAAGGCATTTCCCCGAACAAATGAATGACTCTCAGCCAAGGAGGAAGTTGGGAACTTCGAATTAGAATAACAGTGTGTACAATCAAGGCCCACAGGGAAACTGTCATTGTCCAGCTTTACACAAAGGGCCCATAGCTCATAATAACAGCCTGGGAAGAAATGTAAATTCACCACATAAAATGCAATGTCTGCTTGATATATAATTGCTTTTGCACCATGGAAAGCCAGGAAAGCAAACTATCATAAATTGAAGACCATGTATATTTTTCTTGGCAAATGACTATACCAAGCCTAAAAAAAAAAACAAACACAAAAATATACACAGTACCTATGTTAGGCAGCTAGTTTCGCCTTCATGGACAACATGTGAGAGGACGTTGCCTATGAGCAGGGGTACTACAGACAGAGTAATGTCAACAACAGAGGTATGAGAAGATCCAAGAAGAACTTCCCACCAGGACATCTAGGCAGCAGGGAACAAGAGAAAACCTGATAAATCTCTTATTCAGTTAGCTCTTTCCAATTTACATACAGTGGAGACACTTCTGCATACAGGTCTATGTAGTGACTATTTCAGAATTTTAGTTTCTTTATTTTAAAAAAACTTCAGAAATATTATACGCAAGCGTTTTTGTTTTAATCCTGGATGTGGGGATAGTAGGCTGCTTCAGACTGACCAAGCAGCTATGATTTGCCTCATGCTCTAGCAGAGGCATGGTTTTGCCAGCTGCAGAAAGCTTCTGTGATCATATGCGTTTGTAATTCTGTAAACATTTTAGAGGGTATACAAATGCTAGAGCCACAGTAGGCAGGGTTGGTGGTTGGTGGTCATTGGGCAGAGGGTCAGGGGTTTGGTTGTGGTAAGAAATTAGATTCAGATCTCTCTCTCTCTCTCTCTCTCTCTCTCTCTCTCTCTCTCTCTTTCTCTCTCTCTCCTTCTCTCTTTCCTCTCTCCTTCTCTCCCTCTCTCCCTCTCTCTCTCCCTCTCTCCCTCTCTCCCCTCTCCCTTCTCCTTTCTCCCCTATCTCCTCTCTCCTCCTTTCTCTCCTATCTAGTAATAGGAACTGAAACCAGAGACATAAAGAGTGGGGAAAAGAATCCACAAAGTAGCAAAGACCAGCTACAAGTCTATGTATGTTGTCAAATGTTTCAAGTCCTGAGCTGTGGCGAGGATACAGAATGGCTCCTTCCAGTCTTTTTCTCCACTGTTTATATTAACAACCACTTGCTCGTATTTAACATGTATCCACTGCTATTCCACTCCCACTTCTAGTGGAGACATGTAACTGAACTGTAAATTGGGCTTTTATAGTAGTTTACCCAGACTTACTTCTCTGGTAAGTCCCACTGGACTTCCCAAAGCAACAGGGGTTGAGGGGAAAGCCCATCAAGAGAGATTTGGCTCTGGGTCACTGCAGAGGAAATAAATGGTATTGTATAGGTACCTCATCTTCAATCAGAAAGGTATACTGTCCAGGGAACGTGATCAGTGGGGACAGAGCTTGCCATATGCCACAGTTTCACACCAGAATTTTACCCTTGTTGTAGTTTTGACATAACCTATGCCCCACAGATTTGTATCTTTAAACACTTGGTTCCCAGCCAGAGGGACCAGTTTGGAAGGTTGTAGAAACTTTAGAAGAAAGAGCCTCACTATAGAATATGAATCAGTGGGATTCTTCGGGTTTGATAGCCTGGCCCCTTTTTCTTCTACTCTGACTGCAAACAAGATACCACCAGTTAGTTACCTCATGCTCCTGCTGCCATGTTGTTTCCTCCTGTGAGGCAAAAGTGAAGCAAAGCAAACCTTTCCTCTCCTGAGTTACTTTCTGTCTGGTATTTAGTCACAGTATAAAAAACGGTAACCAAGACAACCCAGTGGCAGATTCGTCAGCATGCATCAACCCTTGCTTATTTACGCTTGTCTCCCGTCCCCATCCGGTTCTCCATCTTTCATCTACCTATGTACCTCATAGAGTTTGAAGTAAGCAGAAAATTGATCAAATCACTTGTATATGCACTTAAATATAGAAGATAAAGTACCATTACTGGAAAGGGACTCTAAAAACATCTTCTAGAGTTTAGTACAGAAGGCCCTCATATTATGATAGCTTTGTACCCTGATAAGCCAATACAGCTAATCTGTGGATCATCCAAACTCATGAACACAGTACACCGAGAGGTCCCAGTTGTTCCCCTTATGGTCACATGACTGACTGGAAACTGCAGCTCTCTGCTACTGCCCAGCATTCAAAGACAGCAGCATAGCTCAAAGAGCTAGGCTAGCAACAGATGATAATTCAATATTCACAATACAGTTCCTGCTTGATGCGTGTCACTTCAGCACCACTGTAACATTGAAAAGATCCTGTCAAACCCTGATGAGTTGAGGACCTCCTGTTCTTTTCCAGGCAACAAGCATGGGCAAGCCTTTTTTGAAAACCATAACAAGTGGAATTGGTACATTTCCATGAGGTTGTTACCAAAGCAGCTCTGTGGGCTTTGGGCTGCTGATTCCGTGTTTACAATGACTGGGAACTGTGCTTGAACTTGGCCTCAGAAACCACCTTCAGAACTACTGTGTGAGCAGTAGAGGCAAACAAACCTCATTGTTCAAGCCCTATGCATTTTTTTTTTTGTCAAATATATTTGCCCTTCTCTGACACTTCTGAGACTCACTCTCCATTGATTTTTGTTAACCTACTGGCCGTCCTTGAGCTGACTGAATAGAGCAGTCAGTAACGTTGATTTGGAACCTACTCTTTTGGAATAAGAAATAATTCAGACAAGTAAACTTTGGCCTTACACCTCCCCTCTCCCAAAGGAAGGATTTGTGAAGGGAACTAATCATATCTGCAAGTCAAAAGGAAATTATCTAAAGCTCCTTAAAGGAACACTCTGCTCCCAGTAGCTGGCAGTCGGGGCAACACTCACAGCTGATCCGAGAGTGGGGAGCAAGTGGCTGGTGAGCTCTCATCCCTAAATTAGACATCTATGTCACTCTCTCTAAGGCTCTGGGAATGGCACAGAAGAGGCAGAGGACAGAATGCCAGAACGGGATGGAAAACAGTGAAGCAGTGTCTTCTGGACCCGACATGGCCATCGCACCCATGAACTCACGGCTGCCAGCATAAGACCTGCACAAGATCAAGCCAGTAAACATTCCACCTCAGGGAGGGAAGGGCTCATGAGACCCCACCCCTCACTGAGGGACTATAAGGCAGGAAGTGTCATTTCCCCCAAATTAGTCTAAATCAGATTTGCATACATTAGATCCAACCACATGAAATTGGTGACAGTCAACCAGTTGTTACCTAAAATTTTTTAAATGATAAGTTTAGATCCAATACAATATTTTTTTTCTCATCTTCCTTTCCAATGACCTGAAAGCAGTTCACATCTTCATGCTCCTTTGTACAGATGAAGACAGACATAGGAGAGAGGGACTGAGTGCCCCAAATCCAGGCACCTGCCCCTCAGTGCACAAACACTGAAACCAGGACACAGAAGGGAAAGCCATTCAGAAAGCATACTGTGACATCACTCTGTGAGCGGTCTGTCTGATGAACTCCAAGTGTTTTCTTTCTTTAGTTTTGTGGTCTGTGCTTTCCGTATGGTGTTTTCTAAATCATTAAGAGACATGTCATAGTCCTTCAGCTCTCTGTATTATCCTACAAGTTATGAAATGTCAGGTCTTACATTTAAATTTTTGATCCATTTGGAGTTTATTTTCTGTCTGGGAACTAAGACAGAGGTCCGGATGCAGCCCTTTGTGAGCACACACCCAGCTTCACAACACCATTTATTGAATATTCTTCCCCTATGGTGTGTTCTTGGCATCTAGAGTGAAAACCAGTGTGTGGTGTTTGTGCACATTTATTACTACGCTCTTTATTCTCTTCCACTGCTCTCTGTTTCTGCCACAATCAAACTGATTGCTGCAGCTCCGTCATATGTCTTGGAGCCAGGAATGGGATATACTGCCTCCCACGTTGTTCTTTCTTGAGATTTGTGGACTTCCCAGGATGGAGGTGCTGCGTTTTGTTCGTTTTGTCATTTTTTTGAGGTTTTCTGTGTGCTTTGTTTTTTTTTTTTTTTATGTGTTTATTTTTATTAACACTATGTTTGTAAGAGTGAGTCCAGGCATGGACATGCCCTGGCATTCTTTCAGGAGTTGGCTCTTTTCTTTCACTGTGGGTTTCAGGGGTTGGGGCCCAGAATGTCAACCCTGCCTGGTAAGTACTTTTACCTGCTGAGCCATCTCACCACCCTGGTTTGATTTTTAAAACACAGACGTGCTGTGTAACTAGCTGAGACTGCTTTTCAATTATTTAGCCTTCTCCCTCAGCTTCCCCAGTCCTGATATTATAGCCAGTCCCCATCCACCACACCTGGATCTATATAAATTATAGAATTATTGTTTTGCTATTTCTTTTAAAATTACATTGGGATACTGACAAGATTTATATTGAACTTATAGGCTCTTCTGTGTGATTTATTTGTGCTTACTTTAATTCTCTTGTCAATGTCTCATGGTTTTCAAGTTTTGCCTCAAGTAAGCTTATTATGTTTTACTATTCTTAATTACAAATAGGCTTGTTTTCCTTTTCCTTATTAGGGTATAGAAACGGGGATACTGTGTGGCCAGGCTTCCATCTCTGACTCTAACAGGACCAGAGAACGTCACACAGCCATTCTAACTGTACAAAAGTTTACTGAACGGTATAGAGTTGAGATTACAGCAAGAGTTGGAGTGGCTTCCTTAAATCAAATATATGGTATTTTTCATTAGAAGAAAGGATGAAGAATAAACAAAGAACAGAAATGCAACAAAACACAGAACAGGAGAGCAGCCTAGGGAATGCAGGCAAAGCAAAAAGGCCACCTAGGAGAATGGTAACTCTGTGGCTGATAAGGGATTAATCTCAAATTCGTTGAGAGCTCCCACAGTTCAATAGCAGAAGTCATGGCCACTCTATCCAAAGCCACAGTGTGAAGATTCAGATATATAATTCTCCAAAGAAAACATGCAACAACCAACAGGTGCATAGAAGATACCCCAAGTCAGTGCTCATCAGAGAAATGAGAATCATATCCATGGAGAGGCTCATCTCACATCTGCCAGGAGACTGTTTTTAAGAACAAAACCAACAGCTAACGAGATGTTTAGAGTCTGAAGCCCTTAGATTATGTCGGTGGGAAAGCTAAGGAATGCAGGATGTGAGTTCCTCAAAAACATAAGAATGTCATAGAATTCAGAAGTGTCTTGAGTCTCTATCTAAAAGAACTGAAATCAAAATCTCAGACCCATTAGCAGTCCCTTCTCCAGTGTGGCGTTAGTCACAACAGCCAAAGCTTAGAAACGAGCTGAAATCCATCTAGGATTAAATGGATACAGGGGCCAGGGTGGACCCACACAACCCCAATCTATGTAGCCTTGGAAAGAGAAGGTCCTGCAATGGGTGCCTGTAGCAGGCAGCATGGCAGACGTTGACATTGTGATGGATGGAAAGAGGTGGTCACGAAAAGCTCAAGACTGTAAGGATTATCTATGATGGTCCGATTCACAGGACCAGAGTCCAACAGTGGTTGTCTGGGACTAGCAAGAGGGAGCTTCAAAGTTATTAACTAAGGAGTAATAGCTTTAGTTAAACAAGATGAAGTAGCTTTAAAGATCGAGTGTAGAGCATTGTCTCTGTGGCCAACAGCATCGTGTCACATACTTAGAAATGTTAGAAGGTAAATCTCAGATGGAGTGTTCTTACCACAGAAAACAGGAAGTTTTAGAAACATAGTTACTGCAAAGGAGAATGAAGAGAGAGAAACAATGGAAACTGTGTGTGTGATATACATATGTACATTACATGTGTGCAGGTGAGGGAGTGCACATACCCATCGACGCCTGTGCATGTGGAGGCCAGAGTTTGACGTTGGGTGTCCACCTTACATTTTGAGACAGGGTCTCTCACTGAACCTGGATTGTTCACTGGGCTGACTGGCCAACAAGCTCTAGTGATCCTCATGTTTCCTCCAACCCAGCCTGAAGATTACAGGCATGTGCCACCACATGTGGTGTGACATGTGTCTTCACATGGGTGACAAAAATACAAACTCAGGTCTCCTCATGCTTATCACTTTACCTACTGGACTATCTCCTCAGCAACAAGTACAAATAGAACTTGAAAAACTACTGCAGCTTTCCTGTCACCCAAACTTGTGTTCCCTCTGTTGAATGACCTCACACTGCACTGTTGGTTAGACAATCTAAAAATCACTTTGGACAACTCATTTGAGACAGATGCTCTATCTATCCATCTATCTATCTATCTATCTATCTATCTATCTATCTATCTATCTATC
>NW_021604933.1:1106016-1107966 GCF_004785775.1 Grammomys surdaster | reverse complement strand
ATCTATCTATCTATCTATCTATCTATCTATCTATCTATCTATCTATCAAAGTGATATATTGGAACCTAAGAGAACCTGAGAAAAACTTCAACATAAGACTTCTGAAAGGGTTGGAAGAAACAGGGGCTGATGGAAGTGTTAAAGAATGGATCCTTGGGAGAGGAACAAATGTAAATTAAGATAGAGAAACAGAAATTAATTCTCGCTTTCAAAGGGCTCGTCATCAATGTATTGGATAGCATTCTGAGAATTTGTGTTAAGGATGTGAAGGCTCAGAGTCTGCTTCTGGGCAAAGAAATGGATTTGCGATTCAGCAAGAAGTACTACTGATGAGTGTTAAAAAGTCCCTGGATTGTGAAGGTTGGAGGAAACAGAGGAGAGGGGATTACATTAGACTGTGAAATCTCTTTGTCCGGAAGTATTTCAGTAAGGGAGTCCTACTTAGACACATCAGGATTAATTTTGCCTTCAGTTAACACTCTCTCTCTTCTTACTGAGTCCCCAAGGCTGGATGATAGACTGTCCTCTTGGCTACATGGGGTCTCTTTGATGGATCCATGACCACTGACTGAGACAGCTACAGACAAGTGCCAGACAAGAGCTTCCTCTGCAGGGCTGGGGAGTTCCATCCAGCCTGTAGAACTTCTCCAAGATTTCCCTTCTCCCAAAAAGACCGCCTCCGTGGCAGCCATATGGTGCCTGCTGCTGCCAGCCTCCCCCGGGCACACACAGTTCTTACAGTAGAGAGGGAGAATCAGTTACCTGCGGGGATGCCTCCTCCACTCTGTAAGGTGGAGACACAGGGGAGAACATTTGATGCTTGCTTTTGCTTTCAAACAACTGGCAGACACAAAGAACACAAAGGCAGGGTAGATTGGAAGCTGTCAAGTTTTGGGGAGAGTTCCTACAAGCTCACTCTCCACAGTGCTGCTTTCTTTCCGTATGCCTCCCAGTACCTAAAGGGAGCACTCCACAGGCCTGAGAAGCCAAACAAACCTGTCACTTGAATCCCCAACACCCGGTCACTTGGGCTCAGAGTGGCAGTAGGTGGCAACTGAATTAATGTGGCTCTAAAGTAATTTGAAAACGCCAAGAGTAGCAAATGATCACACGAAAATGTAAATCGTGGCTTATCTGGACTGTCCCACAGATGCTGTGATTCATCATTGACTGTTCAGCTGGATTTCCAAGTGAGATCTCAGTAAGCGGATGGAAAGGGAGGGCTAGCCACCTTCTGCCTGCAGAGATTTATAGCTCCTTTTATCCAGATGTAAAGCACCCGGAGTTGGAAGGAAATATTAAATGTATAAAATCTCAATCTATCATGTAGTCCTATTCGAGGAGGATCAAAGGACACACAAGCATGCGCTTACATTCTCCAGATTCTCCTCTCTCCAGACATACATACACCTTTTGTGCAATCCAGCCATTATTTTGCTTCTTGCCAGAGTTCAGGCAAATTCTTCTACCCAACTGTCCACTCACCCTTCAAACTATCCATCCATCTATCATGCACTCATTTAGCCGGGCACCCACCCACCTAGCCATCTACCCATTCACACCCATCCATCCACTCATTCGCCTGTCTATCCACCACTTACTCATACATCTGCCCATTCACCCCCATACATTTATCCATCTGTCTATCCATCTACGCATTCACCTACTCATCTACCACCTACTTATGCATACATACATACATACATACATACATACATACATACATACATCTACTCATACACCTATATATCCATCCATCCATCCATCCAATCATCAACCACATATCCATCCATTCACCCATCTTTCTGTCCACTCACCAATATGTCCATACTTCTACCCATAAGCCCAGCCAGTCAGTCAGTCAGCCAGTCATTTGCCCATCTACCCATCTATCTACCTACTTATCCATCCATCCATCCATCCATCCATCCATCCATCCATCCATCCATC
>NW_021604933.1:1038665-1106006 GCF_004785775.1 Grammomys surdaster | reverse complement strand
ATCCATCCATCCATCCATCCATCCATCCATCCATCCATCCATCCATCTATTGGTCCACCCAGGATTTCATTCACACATTTGATTTTTTTAAAAAGATGGATTTGTTAATGAGTCCACCAAGGCTTCCCTGCTGGCCATAAGCCCAGTGCCTGATTTAGAAAGGGGCCCACATGCTCTTATGAATACCTACACTCATGGCTGTGTAACCATCACAAATTAGACTCAGTGGGTTATAAACTAACAAAAATGACATGTAATTTGGAGGGCTGAATGGTAGATCCAGAACAGGGTATGACAAGGTAAATGCAATGAAAATACATTTCAAATAGATATGAAATTCTCCCAAAATTTGATAAAATATTTGTATTAAAATAAGGGTTTCAAGTGAGCTTGTCCACTTACTCCTTTGCTCACATCTGTAGAAATTCTTGTCCCACAGAGAAGTCCACATCTGAGAGCTGGACCAGGGTTGAGTGTGTCAGCATCCAAGGCAGAGTGCCATAGATGGGCAGGGAGTGGTCTCAACCCTGTACCCTCTGTATACCAGCTGGCCCTACACACTTCATGGTTGGTTACTTACCCATGCTTTACTTCTGGGGTCATAAAAGAGAAGCTCACCATGCTTCCTGAGGTGAAATCTCAGGTATTTTATAGTACACAACACATCCCAGCATCTCCAGAGTTCCTTCTGACTCATGGTGTGTCTTACCCTTGCTCTCTGAGAACTAATCAGTAAACAACTACCTTAAAGGCATCTGCCACCTACAGACATCTGTCATACACTAGCATTGCAAGGATACAGAATTCCTGAAAAGGAACAAGGCTAATGCCAGTACTGGGTGGCACCAGTGTTATAACAACAGAACATTACACAAATGTGTCATCAATTCTTTCTGGAGGCCAAAAGTTTAAAGACACAATGTTTGAATATGTCCACTTAGCAGGATAGGAGGGCTCAGATATGATCCCTTGTGCATTTTTCTCTACACATCTGTGGGACATGGATTTTGAAGGCCACATTTCTTGAAGGCCCAGCTCTCTGAATGTGTTAGGGAAGCATTCATTTTCCTAAGGCATCCAGTTCCTAGTAGATCCTCAGTCTGTTGCAGCACACCCCCAATCTCTCTCTCCCTCTCTCCCTCTCTCCCTTTTCCCCTCTCTTCCTTTATCCCTCTCTCCCTCTTTCCCTCTCTCCCTCTCTCTCTTTCTCCCTCTCCCTTTCTGTCTTCGCCGTGTGTGTGTGTGTGTGTGTGTGTGTGTGTGTGTGTGTGTGTGTGTCCATAAGCATGCATGCCCATGAACACAGATGTGCATGTGCAGGCTAGAGACCAACCTCAGGTTTCACTTTTGAGATACCATCCACCTATTTAATTTTGAGAAAATGTCTCAAGGGCCTGGAACTCACTGATTATCCTAGGCTGCCAGCCAGAAAGCCCTGAGACCCACTATCTCTACCTTTCAAGCACTGGAATTATACATATACAACGTTTGTTTATATGAGTTTTGGGGCTTGAACCAAGGTCCTCATGCTTGAAAGACAGGCACTTTGACCGCTGAACCATCTCTCCAGGCCCAGCCTCTCTGATCCTTTATGATGTTCTCACCTTTCTCTAGTCTGACTTCATCTCAACCGACTATACATGCAATCATCCTAGCTACAATAAGATACTACAGCACACTGGTAGCCTAGGACTTTGACATATTCCTGGGGAGGTTACAAGAGATCATCATGGGACCGGCTGTAGCTCCAATTACAAGGTCTTGCATTTGAAATGTGGCCTTCAAAGTCCATGTCCCACGAATGTGTTGAAAACATGTTAATGGGGTCGTGTCTGAGACCTCCTATCCTGCAAAGTAGACATTTTCAAGCAGGCACATCGTAGCAGGTGTTCTGATGACACAGCTCCTTCCAGAACACGTATGGGACCACAAAAGGTTTCTTACTGTTTCTTCACAGTTATTCACCTTCTTTTCCCTCCCTGGGACTCCTCCACATAGTTTTGGTCTTTAATGTTTCAGCTTTTGCATAAAGTCACTTAAATGACTGAACACACAACCTTTCGTCCTTGTTTTCTTCCTTAGGGAGTTTGTTGGATTGGTTACATTGTTACCTATAGTTCAGTTCTTTTTTTATTGCTGGATAGTATTCAGTTATCTGCCACACTTTCTTTGTTTTAACTGTCAAATGGATATCTGAATTGTCTTTAATTTGGAGCCAGCAAGAATAAAGTCACTAAGAACACGTAAGCACATCTTCATTCCTTTTCTTGGGCAAAATCCTCAGAATAGTCTTTGGGTAAAACAGAAAAACATGCTTAACTTTCTAAGAAACAACTAAGGTTCCTTTCAGAGTACTGTACCATTGGTGTTCTCGCTAGTAAAGGAAGAGATTTTCTGTTGTTTCATGTCCTCATCTAAACTTTAAACTTTAAGTGGTAGTGATAGAGGAGGCTCACTGCAGTTTTAATTTAGATTTATTTTCTTAATTATGCATGTATTCCCATTTATTCTGTGCCGGTATTCTAACACAAATCTCTAATCTCTCATTCTTGAATAATAGCTGACTCTCGTTTCTTGACGACAATAAATTAAGTTCCAATCATTCTGTTCATGCTCTCAGCTTCCGTTGGACATTCATTTTTGAAGGCGAGAGACCCAGCCATGACTTGAGTGAATCATGAAGGCAGTTAATTCATCTTGGATAAACGATCCTCTCACCATGTATCTGGTCTTGCATTTTCAACCATTTGTTGCCTTGTTGCTTTTTTCCCTTTTATTGAAAATAGCTTTTTTTCTCAAATAATATATCCTGGTTATGGTTCCCCCCTCCTCCTCCCAACTCTTCTCCTCCTCCATCAGTCTCTCATTAGAAAACAAACAGGCTTCTAAGAATAATTTGTAGATTTTCCTAATGATTACTGATATTGATCATCTTATTGATATATTGGCTGTTGACACTCCTTCTTCAGTAAAGTATCTATTGAGATCCTTTGTCCATGTTCATCATATTATTAATTTTTATAAGTTCTAATCCATGGACATAGTACACCTCTTTATTTATTTAAGTATTACTTAATTTCTTGTAGTATTAACTTACAGTTATCTAGTTTTTTATTTTAAAATGCAGTTTACTTCTTCTATTTGTATATCTGTGTGTCTGAACCACGTTATCTATGGTGCCACACGATCCCCTGGTGCTGGACTTAAGGGTAGTTGTAACTGTGACCCAGGTTCTGGGGACCAGACTAGGGTCCAAACCATCTCTCTGTCCATTTGTTTTGCAGATTTTAGTAGCAAATGTTTTTTTTTAATTTACATAAGTGTTTCACAGTTTCCTCCATTAACTGAGATGATCTTTCCACTTTTTCTTTTTAAGTTGATTCAGTGTTAAATGTTAACCTGACCAAGCATTCCTGGGATTCACTTCAGTTGGTCATGATACATAACAGTTTTCACAAAAAGCATTGGAGGACTTCCATTTAATAACATTTTATTAGTGACATGTCTGCATTTGTGCTGAATGGACCAGATTTCTTTTCTTTTAGTGTGTAGTTGGATACTGTAAGATCAGGACTGAGAAAAATTAAAAAATAATAATAACAAAAAAAGAGGAGCCCAGGCTTTATGGAAGCAGAGTGTCTTTCAATCAGAACAATGAAAGACAGTGCTCTCTTCTGAAGTAGAGACTCTGTGACCAGGTAAAGGGAGCCTGAGGATTTATAAGACAGAAAAGAAAACTTTGGGAGTAGAAGAGTCTGTCTGCAGATCTGTTCCCCTGCAGTCACAAGGTTGGAAATACCAATACCAAGGGAAGGCTGGTGTGTTAATGTTCTCATGAGAATCTCAGGATCCTAGAGCCTACATCCTGCAGACAATTTTTCCTCTGTAGTTTCTCAATCCACTTGAGGTCATTAATCCTTCCAGTGTCAGAGTAGTGCCCCTCCCACAGAAGATGTGTTGAGCGTTCTCTCCTCTTCCTGGAAGGCTTTATGTTACTTTCTGTTTGTTTGTTTGTTTGTTTGTTTGTTTATTATTTGAAAGAATTCATTAGCTGGACCTCTAGATTAGGATTTGGGGTTATTTCATCAGTTGGTCATTGTTTTTTGCGTTGTTGTTCTTGTTGTTGTTTCTGCTGCTGCTGATATTGAGTTCTATTTCTCTGGAAGATTTCTACCCACAAATCCACATCCTTACTAAATTTGAGCATTCTCAGGTTACTGGTTTCTGCTCAACAGTCCTTGGGCCATTTGTATCTTTCCAGGACTTGGTTCATTTCATTGAAACTATCTGATTGCCTGCCGTTGAATAAACCTTCCCATCGCATAGTCCCTCTGCTCTATGAGATCTTTTGTAGGTATTGCTGAAAATCTGTCTTCTGTCTTTGTTGAATTCAGTGGGTTCGTTCATCTTTGCACTTTGTTGATTCTGTGTTCCTTTGGTTTCCCTGATTTCTGCTCTGCTTCCTTTGGACATTATGTGTCCTTTTTTGAAAGTTAACTTTTTAACAGTTTCTTATATAGATACAATGTGCCATGACCACATTCACCTTCTATCATCCTCATTCCTCTGACCTCGTGGGTCTTCCCCACTAGCCCCACTTTTATGCTATTTTATGTGGGGTCTTATGCAGGTAGCCACGGCTGCCACATCTTCATGATTGTAATGGCCACCTCATGTTCAGCAGACCAAGCTCCTCCCTACCTTCAGCCCTTACAGTCTTTCCACCTCATCTTCTGCAATGTTCCCTGGGCCTTAGAAGACGAGCTAGAGATGTCTGAGTAAGGTTGAACACTCAACACATACTTATTCTCAGCACTTGGACCAGCTAGCACTCTATAAAAAAAGTTTCTCTGGCCAAGGCCAATACAGCTCTAGACTAATCACAAATATTTAGAAGGTAATTTTACTAATGATTTACATTTCTAAATTACATTTATTTTTCTGGCTTCTTAAGAGGAAAGTTATATCAATACTTTGAAACTGTTTTTTTTCTATTAGTATTTAATGCTAACAGTAGCTCTCCTGTCACTCCTGCTGATAGCACACAGCTTCTTTTCATTCTTCTGAAAATAAATCCTAGTATCTCATGATTCTTTATCTGACCCGTGGTTTATTTTAAAATACTTTATTAACTCCCAGATACTTGAGAATTTTTCATACACAGTTCTTTTGAAAGTTTCTAATTTAATTTGGTCATGGTCAAAATGATTTTTTAAATAAGTTTAATCTGCGATTTATTTAGTCCTATATGTCAGCATAGAGGCTGACTTCATACATATCCAAGTGGCATTTAAAAGGAAGATACATTCTACACTGATTGGGTGGAATGCCTAATAAATATTAATGAGGTAAAGTTTGGTCATAGGACTCATGACTTCTACAGATTTTTGTCTAATTGCTCTATAAATGTCTAAGTCAGACTGACTGAAGGGAGTCTCTGGCTGTAGCTGTGGACCTTCCTATTGCTTCTTTCAGTCTTATCCTATTTACTTGTGTATTTCAAAGCTGTATGCCTAGGTATATACTTACCAAGGGTTTTTTATGTCCTTTTAATAAATTGATGCTTTGGGTCATCGCCTAATGTCCTTCACTGTCTGTGGTAATTCTTCCTACCCTGAAGTCCAAATTGTCTGACATTAATAAAGGCAACTGTGTTTTTGCATTAGTGGCTCATGGCTTATCTTCTGTGGCTCTCTTAATGTTTACCTGTCTTTTTCTCTACACAGACATGAGGTTTTCTGTTGGTTAATCTATAGTTGAATCCCACTTCCATTCAGCTTCTTAAAAGCAATGCTTGTTTGTTGGGCATGTCTCCGAATTCATTTTGCTCATTTGCATACTGGGGGCTGAAACAGGTGACATGTAAGTCCATGGTCCCCCACTCTGTCTATGAAGTAGCCCTATTGTGGCCTCTTCCAAGCCTCTTGCGCACACAGCCAGCATTTGATGTTGTTGTCTGTCCTGTGATTTAAGGACACCGTGTCCACAGTTCTCTATCTCAGGGGTAGCGAGGAGACTCTGAGGGACATCCTTCTCATGCTCTCATATGAGCATGATTCAAGCCCATTGGACTCCTAGGTTACTCTGTATTGGAAAAGAGGAGGAGGAGAAGGAAGAAGAAGAAGAAGAAGAAGAAGAAGAAGAAGAAGAAGAAGGAGGAGGAGGAGGAGGAGGAGGAGGAGGAGGAGGAGGAGGAGGAGGAGAGAGAGAGAGAGAGGCACCATTTGCCAGGTTCTTCCTTCCCATCAACAATTTGCCCCCACGCATGTTCCATTATCCCTAATTAACTCCAACCTGAAAAATTCTTCATTCCTCTCCCCAAATGCCACAGAGTGGAAGCACTTTCTTTCCTCACTCCATCTGTTCCTGCCTTGGCAACTACCCACTGGATGCTACACTAGTCAGTGCACAGCAGCTCAAGGCCCAACCCAAGGAGAGGAGGAATAAAGTAAAAGCCAGCAGAGGTTGCTAAAATGTCTATTTGTCTCTCCTCGTCAGTCTACTCTACACTGTGTTGACCCTGTGTCGGCACCCTGTTCCTTGGACCTGTGTTCTCTGCCATCTAAAATGGGGTGGACCATTGTCAGAATCTCCTTGAACTCTGAACTGTCGATAGGATGAATAAGGTCACAGCTAAAGGACAAGAATTGGCTGGATATAAGATGGTAGGGAGAGCACAGAGATAATTAGCTTTTCTGTACTGACAAGCTGCAGATAGACACGGGAACTTTCTTTTCAGGCTTTCAGGCTGTTAAAAGATACTGTGATCTCCAAGTTCACCCCTAGAGTTTCTTTGTGTCCTATGAAGAAAAGAAAGCGGAGGGGGTGCAATTGACTCCATGGTTGCTATTTCAGTTTCCAGAGGAGCCCGGCTTGTTGATTGAAGAGATTGTTATCGTGTTTGGGGCTCCATGAAGGTGACCTTCAAATCTTTTGCTAAACCAAATGCTCCTTTTCCCCTCATGCTCAGTCTGGGAAAAACTTGGAACAGGGGGAGTTGGGGTGCTGTGCAGAAGAACCCAGGCTGTCTGAGAAAGGCCGAGGGAAGCAAAGAAGGCAGGTGAGGAGTTTGTATGCTACTCCCCAGAGTAGGGTATAATAGACTCCTAGGATAATCATTGGAGAAGCTGCTTTAATAAGACTCTGTATCTGCACTGGATCGCCCCAGGGAGTCAGTGGCTAACTGGCAGAACTGACTGGAAAGCTGGATTTATCTGGCTTGCGTTGGTGCCTACAGATGTACTACCTCTGCACATCGGGATTGAGGACAGGAAAGCAACCTGCAGAACTCCAAAGATGTGGGATTAGTTGTTGAAACAGGGAGGGTGGAAAGTGGATGGTTCCAACCCTGAACCTATGCACACACACACACACACACACACACACAGAGGGGGGTGAGGAGAAGGAACAGGAACAGAAACAGGAACAGAGAACAGAGAGGGATATTTCAAAGGGGAGAAGAGAATACACACAGAGAGAAATACACAACCTCTGACCCAGACCTTCCTTCCAATAACCCCCCCCCGTGTGTGTGTGTGTGTGTGTGTGTGTGTGTGTGTGTGTGTGTGTGTGTGTGTGTTGAAGAGGGGGTGCATGTGTGTGGACACCAAAGGACAGGCATCAGAATCATTCTTCAGGTGCTCCTCATCTTGATTTTTGCAACAAGGTTTCTCACTGACCTGGAAATTGCCAAGTAGGCTAAGCTAGCAGGCCAGTGAACCCAAGGGTAAATTATCATACCCTACTTCCACCCTACTTTCCTAAATCCGGGTTCTCAGACCACAGTCTAGCAATACCTAAATACTTTCCTAAAGGAAGGAGCCTGGATGCTGTCAGCTCTAGGGCAATCAGACAAGCATCTCTTTGTCTAATCTTATTCTTGTCACTGTCTCCATCCACTGAGACTCTCTGCCTTCCCTCTCCAAGTTCCCTGGGTGTCCCTCACAAACTTTCCACAAACACAAATCAGAGAAGGCCAGGCTTTCTTGAAAAGTCCACTCTGAGCTGCTTCTCAGCTCTCCTGCAAGCTCCACTTCCCTGCAAAGCCATCCTTTACAGGATACCTGAGGAGAGGGTTGTAAGAGCATTGCTTCCTTCCGGGGAAGGAGTAAGGTACTTTCCTGAGATGCTGTATCTACCTTAAAGCCAGAAGAATCCTACCCTCCAGCATCCCCATGGGGCCAGGGACCAGACTATAATAGTCAAGAGCGGTGAGTAAAGGTCACATCTATAATACTACCCTCTTATCCACACTCTGGAGACTGAGTTGACTTCTAGAAGCTATGGGGAGGGGTGTACTAGCAAGTACTTGAAGTAAGAACCAGTTCATGTGCTGACTTTGTCCAGTGGGTATCATTGGCCTTCAGGAGCAATGCCTTTGGTGGCTGAGTCCTCTGCCAGCCTCTCATCAAATTACTGGTGGTATAGAAATCTGTTTTTACAACTCCCGCTGCAAGTCAATAGAATGTCAATCTAGTTCCTCTTTTGTTAAGTCTATAAAATGCTAGTCCTTTTCTTTGCCTGTTAAATGAATATCAGGGTCACCTTCCAGTTTTGCACTCCTTCACTGTCCTCAGTAGGCCATCTGCCCTTGAGCCTAGGGGCAGTAAACTGCCTTATGTTCCTGGTGCTGTTTCCCTCCTCCTCAGTCCCCATCCTCAGGAAAGAAAAGGCACCAAGTAACAGCAAGCACATGGGGCCAGAGGGTGAAGGTAATAGCTCAGAAGGTGGGAGGATGGAAATCTCCATTATAAAGAGACATCTGAACTCCTACAGCCTGTTCTATGTGTCAAGACTCTTGAATTACAAGGATGGGAAACCGACTGACTCACTTAAAGAAGGTGCTAGAGAATGGGGGCTAGGTAAAAACCTTAGGTAGTCCCAGTAACATCAATGTGTCTGTAGGGGTGTCCTGCTGGAAATAGCCTGGTCACTGGCAGCGGCACCCAAAACAGTTTTAATCTCCATGCCCAAGATCTGAATCCCCAGCAGACACCGCTTACAGTGAGGCTTGTACCATATGTCATTCCGTTGTCTGGAAAAGGTAGAGAATCTGGTTATCTATCACCCAAAGAATGCTCGTGGAGACTTAGGAAGCAATAAGCCTGGAAATAAGCACCATAGACACTAAGGTTTGAGTAAGTCCCCCAAGGGCCTGTGTTAGAAACTAGGTCCCCTTTCTCTTGTCAATCAAGTATTCTTGTTGTTGCCACAATAGTGACAGTCAAAGGGGCCAAAACAATAAAAAGACTGCTCTTAAACCCACAACTTTGTAGATCAATTTCCCACAACATATTTCTCTGTCTTCACACCCTCTGACCAAGCACCTCTAAAACCCTGTGCTTCACCAGCCCAGCTCACCTAGAGAAGTCCTCTGAGACTCACAAAAGCAATTTTCTGTAGCTTTAACTGGTAGGAAACCAAGTGACCCCTTGGCAAAATGAAGTTAATAAACTGACTTTTCTATGAGTTGATTGATAGCGTATTTCCATACTCAAGACCATACCTGGGCCACCTTCTGAGAAGGTCAGAAAGTTCTAAGGTCTTTTCTAGTAAACAGAAAATCACTTCAACTTTAGGAACCACCTGCTTTATTCTAGAAGCTTCCTATTGGCAACATGGTTCCGCCCTTCCGAACAGTGTTAGAAGATCTAGAGTGCCCCCTACAGGCTTGTAAGTTAAATGCTTCCTCTATTAATGGAAAGGTGGACCTTTCAGGAGCTGGGGCCTAACATAAAGAAGTCAATCACTGGAATGTGCTTTTTTTTCCTCTCCTTTTTCCTTGGCTACCATGAAGTAAACAGATTTTTCTCTACCACACACTCTCCACCAGAGTGTCCTGCTTTCCAAGCCATACATAATGGAGCCAGACAAACAATGACAGCTCCAAAGACAAGCCCAAACTGAACCATCAATTGTTTGACTCGGATATTCTGCTATAGTGACAGAAAGTGGCCTAACTCAGCAAGGAATTGTTAGTTTGACATGTAGGAAAACTTGCAACATTGAGAGGTAAGCAAGCTATCAGCAGTTTCTGCCTCCAATACCCTAGACTTTCCCATGTTGCCCTCCATCCTTGTTCCCTACCTCTCTCCATCCTCAACTGGAAAGAAAACAGATCTGGAGGTCCATAGAGGGGGCATTTGAATTGTTGTCCTACAACCTATCCAGATCCCCAGACGCCTGTTTCTTCCATCTAGCACCAAGCAGTGGAGAACACTGAGGTTCTGTGGGTTCTGTGAGAGTCTTCTGTATGGCGGTCATTTATAGACTACACCATTTAGTCAGAGCCTCTAGAGGTCAGAAGATCAGAATGGCCCACAGTTTAGAACTCACCCAGGGTCCCACGGCTTCCAAGCATCAGTCACAGGCTCCGTTGTTCCTTGCTTTCTTCCCAGCACCATTTGACTCCTGCTTTTAAGATGCATCCAGGGTCATAGCTCTGTAGTATATGTAGATGAAGCTGAGAAGCCAGAGGTTGATGATTTCCTTTGTGTCTCAACAGAGCAGACTCCTCAGCTCCACAGTGGGCCACAGGACCTTCCTGCCCCAAATTCATCAAGACATTGCTATAACTGTCCTAAAGAGTGATTTTCTTTTTCAAACGTCTAAGGATTAAAGGCTTGCCTACCGCCAGACTACCCTCTAGGACTTCTAATCCCCTCTAGAATCTTCTTGATGTTTTTAGTTAAGTCATCCTGATGAACGGTCCAAGGTGACTGACGGATGGGTGGGCTACTGTCATAAGAGAAGAACTGAACAAGCTGAGGGATGGTAGCTGACGTCATGCTTCCCTGTAACACAAGCTCTCCCCCCCCCCACCTCTGAAGCCACTAGCGCCAAGCAGTATCTGTACTTATCAAGGCTGTAAATCAGGAGGGTGTTGCCAACTAGACTATCAGCCGGCAAGAGAGATGAGACTGGTGTTTAGAGTTGTTCTGGGGTCAGATAAAGGCATCAATGTTCTACAGGAGACTGAGGGACCCATAGTTGGGAGACAACAGATGCTGGCTCTGAGAGACAACACAGCTGAGAAAGGGTAGTAAATCCATGATTCCTTTAACCCATGGCTATTCCTCTCTGAGGGAAACCAAAGAAGTCATCTTTTAACTATCTCTAAGTGCCTTCCCTTAAGCTCCTGTCCTCTCTGATGGGCAGAATGTTCCAGACTTCTAAATGCTCCTTACTTTGATCATCACCCCTCCAGCTTTCCTCTACATGCTAATAAATATCCTATCTAAAATAAAAGTCAACCTAAGACATTAGGTTCCTGCAGAAGAAGTCTCTAAATTGGCATATCCACAGTCCACAGCCCACAACATGCTTCAGGCTATAGGAAAAACATACAACCTGCACGTCTAATGCCTTTTCCATAAATCAATCAGAAATGAATTGAGTTTGTCTATACATAATCTTCATCTTGGCACTAACACTGTTGCTCAGCCATGAGGTTTGGACGGGCAATGCGAGCCCTTTTTTTTTTTTTTTTAATAAGAGAGCCTCAGCTGCACTTAATCAGATTAATCATAATCCTTGACTCACATCTAATCATTAGCTCATCGTTCATTTACATGTATGCTTTTCACAGTGTGATAAGCACCCATAAATCTACCCGCCAACCAGAAGGCTGGCATTTCGGAAGAGTGGCCATCAACATATACAGACATCCCATCCCTTCCCCTAGCTCCCCCCATTCTAGGGAAGCCCCATTCTCAAGCACAGATGGGTCCATTGTTCTCTTACTACATTTTAATATAGCATTAACTAATTATATCCCTTTAAAGACTTTCCTGGGGGGAGAGAGAGTTGTTATTTATTGTTGTCTGTGGTCCTGGGGCTCAAGCTCAGGGCATGCTAGGGAAGTACTCTACCACTGAGCTACGTGCCTCACTCAAAGGTAAAGATTTAGTTTCAGATGTTTTGTCATTTTGAAAAGGACATCTGACTGTATTTCATAGTCTAGGTTTTTTGTCTTTACTTAGTATAACTTTGCTAGTATTTATCCATATTTCTGTATGTCCCAGAGTGTCATTCATTTCGATGGCTGTGCAATATTCCCTTATGTGACTTTATAACAGTTTATTCATCTACATTTCTTTCATAGGCATTTGAATTGTTTTCAATAATAAATAAAGCTTACTTAAAAGTTTTTAAGTAAACACAACCAACACAATCTTCAGACAATATACACATATATTCTCAAGACAAACTCATATATGTATAAGGAACATAAAATTTCAGTATGGAGACAAATTATCCAATAAGACATGGATTAAAAAAAAGACTGAAATAGTTAAGAAGAAAATTCAAGCAGGCAGTAAGCATATGAAAAGGCATTCAAGATGCAAAGAAATGCAAAATATAAGTATGATAGACTACAATCTCATCCAACACAATGATGGAAAATGAGAAGGTCTGGGCTCGGCTGTAGCTCAGTGATAGGACGCTTACCCCACATCCAAGAGCGCCTGAGTTTGATTCCTAGCACGGAACAAAATGTCAAGATTAGAGAGAGCTACACTACTAGGCTTTGGTTAAAAACAGAGAAACTAGAACTGTTGAATCTGCTGGTTCTTCAGAAAATTGAAATTATCCACTCCAGTTGTATTCATGTAAACTACATGCATACTCTAACAATTCTAAACTACCCACGTAAGCACAGAAGTCCTCATGGCCTGGAAGACACATATAAAAATGAATTGTAAATCTCCAAGTGTATATAGTTGTCCTTCAGTATACACAGAAACTTTGGCTACTGGATCCCTTACATATACCCAGATCCATGGACTTTCAAGCTCTTTCTATAAAATGACAGTATTTATACAGATCCCATACATATCTTCCTTGAATATGTTAAATCACCTCTAAGTTATTTATACTGACACTATATAAATATTTGTTTAGCTTATTACCTAGGAAATAGTGACAAGCAGGAAAAATCCATTCAGATGCAATTTAAATACTTCTGATTCATAGCTGGTTGAATCTATGGATGTAGAACTTGTGGGTCCTGAGAACCACCTGTCCATGCTTTATGGGCATGGTTATCCCTCAGCATATCCACTGCAGACACTCTACAACAAGGTATGTGTCAAAGTTACTTCTTGCTCAAGAGGAACTAGCAAAGTATTCCCACCCTCCATTTAAAACAGGTACTGTGTTCTTAATATATCAATTTGAGTAAATAATTATCTATACAATAAAGCGTTTCTATTTAAATGAGAAACATGGTGGTTTAGAGGTTACATCCCCAGCATTGGGTTTATATTATTGCTTGGGCCCACTGCTAACATTGTTGCATGTTCAGTACTCCCGGTCTCTCTCCTCCGCTGAGGGGACCACTCTGCTAACCCTTCTGCTCCCCTTCATTTTGATTTCCTGTCTATCCACATCACCTGAGATGCCTGCCTATGCTGTGTATTTCACTGTCAGCCTTGAGCTTGACTGAATAGCATTTTAGGATCTGCCTTCCCATTCATTAGGTTCTAAATTCACACTGCTATGTGGAGTTCATTCCTTTCTATTCCTGTCTAATTCCATTTGCTGGATAATCACTATTTATCAATCCAGCCTTTGTCCCTTACCCCAGACTATTGGGTTATTTCTAAACAGTACTGTTAGGAAGTTTCATCTGTGACTGAGGATTGCTCTTTCCTTGCAGCTGTTGATAAAGCTATGTTATAGCTCTGGGCATGACGTTGGAAAAGTGACAATGGCCATTGAAATCTAGGATGGTGATTGCTGATGTTAGTCTGATATGTCACCTATCTGCTGTGTAGCTCTTTCCTCCCAATTGAAACATTCCCTCCTAGAGGAAGAAGGGAAGCAGAAGTAAATACAACATGCAAGGAACAAAAAGGTCCTGAAAGTTACAAGATTCCTAATTTCTAGTGAGAAGAGACTCTCTCACTGGTCACACTCTCCACAAGTCCTACAGAGAGCTTCGGGGATGTAGTATTCATGAATGTCACCCATGTTGGGGTGGAGGTTTTGGTGGCCTTTGAGTCCCACATGTTCCTTTAAGAAATCCTTCACTCATATGCCTGTATGTAACCCCATGAAGCACATTGGTTCACTAGGCTGGAGTTGAGCAGAATCATTTCTTATCTGTGGTGAATAGATATTTGTCAGTGTCTCGCCAGGAAAAGTCACACACCACTGTCATGAAGCATCTCATCAGTATTACCTAGCTAGACAATTAATGAGCACAGGCAGGTCAACCAGGGGGTTATAGGAAAAAAAAAAGCCAAATTCACATCCTTTTCATTGGTATCTAACCCTTTGACAATTGTAACATGTCATCCACAGATGTGTTGGGCCACACTTACAGTTACCCTATGATACACATATTCCATAGCCACAAATTAGACACTCCTGCTTATACTCTGCTTAGTACTGTTATTCTGATAACTTCAAAGGCCTCGCTGTAAAGCCTAATTGCACTTCAATGAATCTTTTAAAATGGGGAGGACCTGTTACATCAGTGAACATTTGAGAAAACCGATGCCTCTAAGAACACCATCTGGTTGACTGGGTTGAGAATAACAAAGAATCTTTTCAGTTCTGTAGCCAAGGAGAGCACCCATGGGACCTGAGGGGACTGGAGCTGCCTGAGACATCATTCTGTGCACCAGATACCCATTCACCCAGGATGAGAGCTGGGTTGCCCTTGAGTGTTCCGGGTTGTCTGCCTCTCTCACTTCACACATCACAATCTTCTCCTTCAAGGCCAAGTTCACTCTGCGGCAGAATGCCAGACCTTCTCTGTTCCCTGTCCCACCACTGAGTAATGAATACCAGCTAAGTGATGGGCTGGTGCCAGCGACCTCCCAGCAAATACTCCCCCTGGAGCTAGATCAATAACACTTAGCTGATCTTTTTCAGCATGGCAGGCATGCAACAGGAAACCCAGCCTGGGCCTTTCCCTGAGGGAGAGGCTGCTCTGACATCCCAAGCCCACTCTTACAAGCTCCTAACTGCTCCCATCCTCTCTAGAGCAGGTTGAAGTGATGTGTACTCAGAAGACGAATCACTCTCCATCCTCCTCCTGGCACCCCATTTCCCAATAGAATGTGGCTGTTAAGCTTCATCTCTAGGGCAGAGTTTTCATCCTGAAAGTTCTGGCTTTGGAAGCCACAGAAACAAAGGGGACCATCTTCTGGATCCACTGGGAGCCATGGGCCATCTCATGAACTTAAGATGCTTAGATTTGGATTAAGGAGGAAGAAAGAAGAAATACCTACACATAGGTGACAATGTGAGAACCCTGGTCATGTTTTCTGTCTGGTCTAGTCACTGTCAGGTCCAGCCTGACCTCAGAGACATTATGGAGGGAAGGAGTGGTGATAGCCAACATCTACAGTGCTTCCTTTGTGCTTCCTCTGTTCTAAGCCATTTGCTTCAAGCTCAGTGCTTCTTGTAACTCTAAGAAGGGCTACCAGCCCTACTCAGAGATGAGGAAACCACAACAATCAGAGCTGAAGAACTTGACCAGGTTCACAAAGCTCATGAACAGTGAGGTCAGAGGTCAAGCCAGCTGAGACAACAACCACGACTCCTCCAATCCAGCTCAGGGTTCTAGAGGGAAAGTTCCCTGGATCTGAATCCAGCTGTTACTAATCCATGTTGCAGTGGTTTAAATAGTCCTCCAAAGGCCTCATGTGTTGAAGATGTGGTCTCCAAGGTGATGGTATTGAGAGATGCTGTGGACTTTAAGAGATGAAGCCTAGCGGAAAGTCCTTAGGTCACTGGGGGCTGTTAGACTTCAGTCTCTCACTGTCTCTCCATTTCCTGGCTCCTAATGTGAGCAGTTTGTTTCCTCCATGTCCTGGCTGCCAATCCATCAAAAGCACCCTCATTAGAAAGGGAAAGAAAATGGGGCCACTCATCTTAGACAAGAGTGTGATTAGTCTAGGCCCACATGTGTTAAATGAAATTCTCTTTACTTCATAAGTAGCCTATCTTGGGTATTTTGTTACAGTAACAGATAGCTGGTTAATATAGATGTGACAGGCAAATTTTTTAATCTTTTCTCTTAGTCTCCTTTCATTATACGGAAATAGAAACAATACTACCCTCCAACAGTTTAATAAATGAAAATATAATAAATAACAGACTCAGTCACCAAGTACTCATTTCCTCATGGTGGGGACCAGGACTGGAATCCCTTGATCATCACAGCAAAGACATCCTTTTTGACATGAAGCAGGAATGCCCCAGCTCACATTTGGAGTCCCTAATATTACAACCTCTTTTTTGTGTGTGTGTGTGGTTACTATTCTAGCTTCTACCTCTTGACACTTCCCTAAGGTCCTGGCCAGCCCTCTTAGCAGGGGTATTGTTTTAACCACATCACCTTCCCTGGATCTGTTGTTCAATACCCACCAATCTCCCTGGCTACAGCTGGCACCTGCTTAGGTAGGTGTCTGAGGAAATCCTCCAAACAGCAGCAGGGGTAGAGCCTTCCCCTAAGGAAGGCTTGGCTGCATGAGTATGAACACACAGCTTTGCTCTTATACCCATGGCCAAATGAGCTTCATCAAATGGAGTTTCTAGGGAGGTAGCTCAGTGGTAAAGCACTTACCAAGCATGCATGAAGCCCTGGGCTCAAAACTCCAGTATTTCAAAAGAAAGGCAAGAGTGATAACAAAATCATGGTGCAAAAGGACTTTTCTCTCACCCTGAGGCGAGTGCCTTTTTAGTCACAGCAGATCCAGTGTTTCAGCTTTATTACCTATCTAACAAATCACTCCAAGATAAACAGCTCCTCGTCATGTCCTTTCACGGGTTTGGTGAGCTAGGCTTATGAGAAACATTTCTTCCTTGCTCCATTGTGCCTGGGACCTTGGCTGAAGAACTTGATGGTAGTGGGAGACTGGCTCATCTGAAGCTTGCCTGGGATTCGAGGACCTGACTCCCACAGTGGTTCACACACATTACCAACACATACCAGAGGCAAGTTGGAGTGTGTTCTCATGGTTCTCTTCACGGGGAGTTGAGTGGTGTCCTGCCAAACCACCACAGATCACACGATTTAAACAGAAACTTACTTTCTTGAAATTCTGGAAACAGAAGTGCAAGACCAAAGCATGTACAGGAGTGTTGCTAGTGGGGGTTCTCTTCTAATCTTGAAAATGGCTGTCTCATTCCTTATCTGTTCCTTTAAATAGATTTCCCCCTCCTTGTATACCTGTGTCCCAACTTCCTCTTATGAGAACACTAGTCATACTAGGCTGGGGCAACCCCAAGATCTTTTTAAGTTTAACTCCAAGGCCTTTTAGTTTAACTTTCTCTTTTAAAAATCTCATCTCCAAAGAGTTACATTGTGAGATTCTGGGGTTAGAACATCCTGTGAACTTGGGGAGATGCAATTTAACATAATAACAAGTATCATCATGATATAACTGCTAGTTTTCTCCAGAATCAGTAATCTGAGAGACCAGGATGGATGCTATGATATCTTCTGGGGCTGAGATCAGAAGCTACACACAGTAACTCTATCTAGTCTGTTGGTTACTCAGAGCAGCCCTGTTTAGCACAGGAGGATGGCATAGAAGTCCAAGAATTCTGGTGATCGGTAATCTGTGGATGCTGGTTTGTTTCAGCAATCACATGTAAAGAAAATGCAAGCCTTCTGCCACACTCAACCACACCACAGAACAGCCATCTCTGAGGAACAGAGCCCAGCGAGCGCAAAGCCACTGTGCCCTATGGCCCCAGACACAACAGTTAGGTAGAAGCTTGTCTCTAATGTTTTGCCTTTTACTAGGAACACCCAATTCCTTTCCTGGGAAGCTGCTAAGATTCCATTTGTGAAGAGACTTAAAAGTCTAGTCCCTTGATTGCTCATCTGCCATGTAGGTGTGCAACTCAGTAGTATGACCCAAAAATTGGGGCAATATAAGCAAGGACAGTGAACACTGACAGATATAACATTCATTCTTTGCAAGGAGCTGGTAATGTGTGGCACATGGCATAGAACAGTGGACAAACAATAGACCTTATGTTAACTGTGACTCTGAATTCATAGGTCCACATTGGACTTTAGTCACAGTGGAGGAAAAAGGGGTTCCAGCCCTTTAGTGTGAGTAGATGTTATTCCCTGACCCTGGACTGATAACTCCATAGGAAACAGAATCATGCTTATCATTGGGTAATTGATAAGCATTATCAATGCTTATCATTGGGTGCTATTGTTCTTAGAGTCCAAGATGAAGGTCCAGACCTCTGGATTATCTATAGTTCATTTACTGACTTTCCCCAGACATAGACTAAGCCTAATGTCATAGGTCAGTGCAACAGCTTTGAGGACTCCTGGCTTTCTTTGTGTTGATGGATCTGTAATGGATCTGGCTCTGGAGCCATAAACCACAACTCATAGGTCTGTCTTGGAGCATTCCACAGGGCTACCAGCCTTTTTCTCCTTCCTCCTTCCTCCTTCCTTCTTTTTCTTTCCTCCTTCCTCCTTCCTATTTCCTCCTCTGTCCTCTGTCTTCTCTTGTCTCTCCTCCCTCTGAGGTTTTCACTGAGTTCTCCCCAGCCTATTTGCCTTAACTTCCTCCTAAACTATCACTCAGTGGCCCAAGTCTGAGGACCCAGAGAGAGAAAAGCACATCCAGTATCAAGCCTTCCTTTCTTCAGAAATGGTGGGACTCATTTAAAGTTCCGGAGCACCTCCCTACTAGAGAAAAGGGGGATGCCTGCAGCCCCAGCTGGCCACGTCCCCCATTCACCTCATCCATCATCCCGACAGGTGGGCCCTTGAGAGAAGCCACAAGCTGGACAAGGGTAATTAGGATCCATTAAGGAGATGAAGCTGAGCTGCAGGAGGGGGACTATTCATTCAACAGTGCTTTCCTCTAAGTGGGGCCATCAGGCACATGGGACTGGCTCCCTGAGTTCCTGGGGAGGCTAAGGCAGTTGAGTGAATGAGCACTTTGAAGAAAGAGAGGCCTGGAGCCCATAAGCCTGCTTTCAGGCGCAGAAGGCAGGGGGCTCTGGAAAGGAGCAGGACCTCCCTGCAGGATCCCACACAGGCACTTGCTTCTGACTGGAGGCCAAAGCTTCTGAATCCAAGCTCTGTAATCAGCTGCTTTCAGCAGCTTCCCCACAGGGTCATGCCCAGGGTCAACTTTGCCATCTCAATGAAGGCACCATACTGGTGCCTGTACACTTCTCCTGATGCTGTCTCCGAAAGACCTCTGTCAGAAAGCATCCTTCAAGAGGAGTTACAAATCAACCTCTTAGCTGCTCATCAAGCCTTTTCCTCTGATTAACCCGCCACACAGGCTGGCCTCCCCTAGAGAATGGGAAAAAAAAATCACAGGACTTTAATCAGATCAGAAAAACTGGAGGTGTGCTAGGTCTGAGGTAATGGGGGTGGGCAAAGGGATGAGATCCTAAAAGCACTGGCTGCAGGAAACCAAAATCAGTGCCTCTCTTTCTCTTAAACCCAGACTAACTCAGATGAAGGAAGGCAGGGAATGGTTACTCTAGGATATTGGGCCAACTCTGGAGTGAACCAGAAGCCTTTATGACACACAGAGAGACATACAGAGACACACAGACAGACACACACACACACACACACACCAACTGTGTCCAAGGTCATGAGTCAGGGTTCCAGTCCCCAGAAATACACAGAAGCTTTGCAATGGACTCCTTGTCTTACCAGTCAGCCTGTCTATCTGGTACAATAAAAAAAAAAAAAAAAAAAGACAAGAAAGCCACAATCCAGATATAAGCAGGTTGACGCTCATGATGGCAACAGTGACTCTTGAATTTAGGAACTATACTTTGCCATATACAACCACTCCATACTCTCAGTGGTAGTAGAATCTGTTCTCCCAAAGCTTACTAAAGCCAAGAAACAGTATGTCCCTAAGAGACAAGGTCAAGGTCACCTAGATTGTGAATAGCAGAGTCTGGATAAAATGAGCTCATTTTCAGTGTTTTAGGCATTCCCATGGTGCACACACATACGTGAAAGCACAGATACATACAAATAAAATTAAGTTAAATGAACTATTTTCATAAAAAATTTAAAATTACATGTGGTGTGTGTGTGTATGTATGTTTGCACGTGTATGCGCACAAGTGTGTGCTTTTACACTGTGAGAGAGCAACGTGGGGGAATCAGTTCTCCTCTCTCATATGTGGATCCTCTGGATCAAACTCAAGTTGTCAGGTTTGGTAGGATGCACTGTCACACACTGAGCCACCACAGAGGCCCATGAAATGATCACAAACACACACACACACACACTTCCCCAAAGAAAACACACACACCCCCAAAAAAACTAGTTCAAGATCACAGACAGCAACACAATCCAATTCCACTGTGCTCTTGTTCAGGACCACAGAGAGCAACACAAACCAATTCCACTGAGGCCCTGGGGAAGGCTTCCTTCAGCTGCTTGTTTTTCCCTAAGGCCAGGACAAGGAGAGCTGAGTGAATCACAAGAGGGGTGCCTTTGTCCAGCTGTCCCTACCCCCTGCAGAGATGGATGATCATATAACCAACTGCTAATATGATCCGGGGAGTTGGGGAGAAAGAAAACACACACACACACACACACACACACACACACACACACAATTGTTCTGTCTTGATGGGAAGTGTAAAGGGGACTAATAATTCAGATAGGCCAAAACTTCTGCATCTACCACAAAGCTCCCCAAGGCAGAAGGGTGGTGATTGGCCACACACATTTGCATAATAACCTCTTTGTTCCTCCCTTTGTTCTTTCTGTTGCTTCAACTAATTGCTTTTAAGCTCTCTGTTATTTTCCCCTCCTCTGCAAAGAACCAGTCTAGTCATACACCAAATGCTGACTTTCGCAGCCTGTTGCTATTTCCTATGTTTAGAAACGTGGGGAGGTAGGGCAAGAGGCAAAGCTCCTGATGAGGTCAGTCCCAGTAGTGGGAGCTGGTCTCTGGGGCTGGCTTCACAGATCTGCCACCTGTATAATGGGACACTGTGACAAGAAAGACTCTGATGTCATTTTCTAGCATTTCTCAGAGACTTTTAATGGGTCCTTCACAATGACATAAAATACTTAGCCTTGTGTTTTATGCATGCTTCAACAAGTCACGTCTGATTGGAGCATTGCCCACACAGTGACAATGTGCTACCATGTGATAAAAGTCCCAAGAACCAACTGGTCATAACCTGTCTACTCCAGAGTTTATAGAAACATCTTTAGCATGCTTGCTGCCTATGCCTCCTAGAAAAAGTGACAATCCCATTGGACTTCCTGAATTTTGGCTGATCTTTCATGAAGATTTTTCTCTCTCATGAAGAAACAGAACCAAGAGATGCACAAAGACTTCTGCCTGGGTGGGGCTCTCCATTGGTCGAATCACTTCTTTTGTAAACAAACTCTGGCTGGATTCCAGAGAGTTGTCCTTGGTCCTGAGGAAACCAATTGTCTTATTAAAGAACTAGGGAGCTGTCCTCTACTTTATACCTCTCCTGCCCTCTGACTTCTCCATTTCTCAAGTGAACATCACTAATCTATCCTAAAACAAGAAATCCTCTTTTTCTGCAGGCTTGATGGGCACTGGAGACCCATGAATAGACAAGAGAAAACAAATCTTCATGGTTTCTATGGTCCCATGTCAAATGAAATCCAAATATCATACACACCAGTCCCCATGTGGAAATGGCTGATTCTCACATTCTGCCTTGGTTGACTCACGTGGAATGAATGTTCCCCCTTTCTGACAGCCTGTGTTCAGCAAGCCTAATCTCCAGAATTTATATTTAAAACTGGAAGACCCATTTCTCCCCTCCCTGCATCTAACTCCCTGTAACAGCTCTGTCCTGTTCCTTTTGACACCTCTCTGCTGCACCCATCTGGGGACTCAAGCCTCCTGGGACTTTATGGTCTTCAACTATCATGAAGATATTTTGTTTCCGAGTTTTCAAGTAAAGCTCAAAAACACCTAGTGTTTGTTTGCCTCGATCTCTAGATTGCTGACCTTGATAGAGCAGGGGCCATTCACTACCCACACAGATCTACCCCCTCTTTCTTCCTCTTGTTGTCTTGATATTTGTTTATCCTATGAGACCATTAGTTGGGGAAAGTGATCTTTTGCCCACTACCTTCCCTAGTTCTTGATTGGCCTGTAGTAATCTCATTTTCACTACTGGCTCAAGAAGAGTCATGTGACATATATATAGATAAGTATATATCTCACACATACACATGTACACATATACACACATACACATGGACATATACATATACACACATGTACACATGCACAAATATACACATATACACATACACATATATACATATACACATATACACAAAAACATATATATATACACATACATATACACATGTACACATATACATATACACACATGCACACATACATACATATACAATACACACACATACATACATACATACACACATACACGCAAACATACACATAGATACATACATACATACATACATACATATGGTCTTGGCCAGTGAAATGTTAGAACAACAGTAGAGTGACTTCAAAAAATTCCAACTGATAGAAAGAGACTGGCAGGAGGAGATAGTCTCTTTTCTTCAGATGAGAGGTGTCTTGTCAAGACCAACAAGTTAATAAAGACAGCAAATAAGTTAATAACAGTGGAAGGAAGGAGATTCCTTAACAACAGACACAGGTAGATATTCACCAACCTGAAACCACTCTACCTACTACTACTACCAAAATTCTTGCTTTATAACTACTTATAAAAATTCATCATTTGACAAACATTTATTTGGTTTCCTGGTTTTTGGTTTTGGTTTGCTGAAAATATCCTAAGTGGTAAGCATGAATTTTCCTGTATTTGGTCTGTCTGTGGTCTTTGTCTCATTGTATGTTGGGTACAGGCAGGCAGACTCTGTCCTTGGAGCTGAGCCCTGCCATAGGGAAGGTGAGGACTTACTAGAAAGGGAGCATTGGACCCCACTGTGTCTGATCCAGTTCTGATTCTGTTCCTGACTGACTGTGGCAGGAGGAGGTGTGGGAAAGTAAGACATTTTAGCCGTGACCTTGGTTGCCTAATAAATCAAGGAACTCAATCTAGATCACCTACTTGGAACCAAAGCTTTGTGAAACTGGGGCATACAAAAAAGAGTCTTGGTGTACCAAGATCTTTACTGTAACCCTGGTCAACTCTTTAATGGTAAATGTATCCTAGACTACTGCTCCTGTTCTTAAAATGTAACTACTTATCTCTTCCTCTTCCTCCTCCTCCTCCTCCTCTTCCTCTTCCTCTTCCCTCTCCCCCTCCTCCTTTTCCCCTTCCCCTCCTCCTCCATTTCCTCCCCCTCCTTTTCTTTCTCCTCCTTCTTCCTCTTCTTCTCTCTCTCTCTCTCTCTCTCTCTCTCTCTCTCTCTCTCTCTCTCTCTCTCTGTATGTGTGTGTGTGTACCATATCCCATGGTACATGTAAGAAGATCAGAGGAAACTTCTGGGATCTGGCTCTCTCCTTCCACTACAGGATCTGAGAATTAAACTCAGGTCACACAGTTAGAGGCAAGCATTTCTATTCACTGTGCTCTCTTGCCAGTCCTGGGTCCTATTTTCTACATCCCATTCTAAGCTCAACAAAAGAGCCTGGTCCTAAATGTTTTCATTTAAAAGACAAAGTATGTGGCCAAAATAATGAATCTCTAATGGGAGTCTTTTGGATCTTATCAGATTTAAACGGAACAATTTTAGAGCGGAATGGTATTTCTAAAATGCTACCATATCAGTTGCTACCAATTTTTCCCACTGAAAGCAGTCTCTACTGCTTTTTTGTCAAGAAATGCTTGTGTCTTTCAGCCGTCATGACTCACTGCCCATTTCATTTTCTGACCTAACACAGATTGAGGCTTATTCTTCAGGTCAGGGTGTGTCTGTCTTCCCTATTCAAGAGAGTATGAGGTGATGATGAAGACAGAAGTCCTCTAGAAGGCCTGTGTCTAGCACTGAATAAAACCTAACCAACTCTTCTCTGACTCCAAGATGCAGGAGGAAGAACAAGATGGCTTTGCCTCCTGCAGTGATCTCTTCATGACTCTGTGGCTGCCAAATCAAATAGAGAAAGAAGCTCACAGACACAGAAGCTTTCTGCAGACCCTTGTCTTCACAGAAAGACACACTGCCTCTGAGTACTGTTCTGTTTCTTGGTCTCAGTTGAAGCTGTGTTCAGAAAAGCCAGTCTCCTAAGGCCAGGGATGGGTTACTGAGAGCACAGAGCTATTGCTATGGAGACCAGAGGATGGTGGAAGGGAGACATAGGCTCCTCTGCTAAACCTTCATAGGAGAAGGGAGGAAAGACTCAGGAGAAGCTGGAAGATCACCCAACCATCACATCAATCAGCTCACATTGCAGCCAAGTCTCCTTTAGAGACTCCCCCACCCCCATATCATCCAAATTTGTTCATCTCAATGGCCTGCCCCCAGAGTGGCATGTTGCTTTTCTGCTTGCAATTATATTCAGCTCAAGAGCTTTGAATTTCTAGAATAAAGCTGGACTTCAGGCAGCTGGCAGAACTGGTCTTGACTGCTGGGTATCCTTGCCAACCATCCACAGCTTTGGATCTCACAGAGAAAATAGGAAGGACTTAATAGCAGTTATGCTGATAGTCACAGAGCAGCCATGATGGGTACTCAAAGTCAACATTCACAGTGAAGATGGTTCCATAACCAAGTATCATGCAAGGGACAGTCTCTCATGTCCCTTAGAGATGCCAAGAAGTGTGAGTGCCTTGTTTACTCTGTAATGGACGTCAAGGACACACCTTGACTAAAGACACATGTACGCTTTCCACAAACCCCTGGATACTCTTGCCTTAGAGCTAAAAATGTTGGGATAAGCATTGCAATCAACTCTTTTCGGAGGTCAATTTTCCTAAACAGCTCACCTAGGCCACCTTTAGTATCCATGTGGTGCCAAGGCATACAGGTGCCATGGTCCCACAAGGAATACACATGTCTTGTCCTATCCCTGGTGGACTCTCAGCCTCTGAGAAGCTCCGTGTTAATGAGGAGTTATCACAGACCCCATAACTCTGCTTCTCTGTGTCAGTGAGATAGCTCATCAGGTAGAAGCACTTGCCATGCAAGCCTGATGATGCGAGTTAGATCTTTGGAACCCATATACAAGTAGACATAGGAAACTGACTCCACAAAGTTGTCTTCTGACTTTTACACACTGCTGTGGCACACATGCTCTTGCTCACATCACGTGTGCAACACAACCAACCAAGCAAGCCACCAAACAGCTCTGTCCTATAGACCTTCCTGATATGATGGGCATGTTTCCTATCTACACAGGTGAAGACATTACCAGCAGCCATATGTAACTAAAAAGCATTGCAAAAGTAGCTAATAGGACTGAAGAGTTTCTTTCTTAACTTCATTTTATTTTATTAATTAAATTTTTAAATTTTAAGTTAAATTTTTAAATTATTAATTAAAAATTTAAACTCAAGGACTTGCCTATGACAATTGGCTATGCTGCTGCCTACAAGAGGATGTGAGGCCATTGACAGGTAATAGCAGAGGTTATAAGAGGGTACAATGGGCTATCTCCATTGCCAGAAAAATGCTGAGGGAAGTAAAATGTTTCTGGAGGAGAGGTTCACAGCTCTCCCTTCACTGAGTGCCCTTTTCCTGCTAGAATATGCAAGAAGCTTGGCCACATGAATTCAGAAATGTGTAGGGAAGAAATTGTTTACACATATTCAAGTCAATACAAAAACTAAGAATAGCAGGAAGGGCTGGAATATACAACCAGCAGGCCTGGAGAACAGAGCCTGGAAACCCTTCATTTTCCTTAAGTCCTACAGGCACTTGACACTGTAGGAGCAACAAAGGCCACAATTAAACCCCAGAGTGTACACACATAGGAATGTACAGGAACTGAAACCTAGCTTGTGCTCCATTTCAGAAGGAAGGCCATCTCTCTAGGAGCAATGGTACTGTAATAAGACCCTCTGTTTTGTTTTGACATTTTTTTCCTAGGAGGCTGAGCCAGAACCAAAGGTAGCCTTCTCTTCCATCACCACCTATGAAGGTGGAGCCAGGTACCAGGCAATTAGCATCTTACCAGCTCTGGAATTCTGAGAGAGCATGTGGAGTTTTCATCCGCTTGTATGTACTGACCTCAGGTTACCTGAGATTTCAGGAGACAGAAGAAGGAAGCCTGGGTATCTAGGAGACAATGCTGTGAGTCATGCATTCTAGACAAGCACAGCACAGCAGAGGAACCATAAACATTGGGTTAGTGAGGGTCATTGGATTTATTGGTCCCTACCTTAAACCTGTCTCCTATCCCTGATCTTTACAACATAGCCTACTGTCTGCTCACTCCCTAGAGAGACATGTTCAGGATCATCAATGATTCACTTTCAACACTACTTTCCCTCACAGCCCATCAAATTAGTCAACAAAAACTACTAGTTCACCTCTAGACATTCATTTTCAAGTTCCTCATCCTGACCCCACAGACTCCATGAGGTCCACCGGTACCAGAGCCCTGTCTCTTCTCCCTCATTCATCTTTCCTTGCTTTCCAGGACACCAGGCTAAAATTCAAACTTCATGATGTCCATGCTTTTCTTTAAAATCTTGGTTCTGTCCACTCCCAAGGATAATGCCGGATAATGCCAACATTTTTCTATGTGTCAAGGAAGGACTCAAAAAAGCTGATTCAGGTTCTTTCATTCCTCATCTCAAATTAGCCTGCCTACATGGATCAAGTTCTAGACCACCCACTCTCCCAACACTGATGTGGTTGTATGTCCGCATGATTCACCATAGCATGAACCACCTCCTTTATATGAATGTTCTTCTCTGACCCACAAGCCCTTGTTCACCATCTGGTCCTTCCCATGGGGCGACATTCTGAGATGCAGGTGGAACTGGAAGCTAACATTCCTTTGCTCTCACAGTTCTCTAGGGTAGATGTGCTTCTTTGGTCCAAGGTGGTTCTGTCCTTTAGACAGTGAATTCTGAGTTCTCCAATGAAACCAGCTGAGTGGTATTGTTTTGGAGAAAATATTGGGATCACAGCTCAATAGGCCATCGTTGAAATGGATATGTCTCAGCAAGGCAAACTTTACTTCTGCAGAAGGTAAGCTGGCACAAATGGCTACAATGGCCTTTGCCTTTCACTCCTAACATGACAGGGAGCTTGGCTATTCCTCATTGACTGAGGTGCAAACTTGGAATCTATATGTGATCTGCGAGTTGGAAAAGTAGCTTGAAAGAATGTTGGGAGGAGTGGTTGACAATTAATGATTCTTGGAAGTTGTGGTAGTGGGTCAAGGACATATGGATGTTTCAGAGGACAGATTATATCTAGCTGAACATATACATTCTTTAACTAGGTTGAACATGAGAAGAGACACTGAACTCCTTACATTCTGAGATATCTGTAGGGACCCTATTGAAAGATGGGATGACTATCAAGAGGTGACCAAAACCAGGACCCCTACTGCCTCCACGGAATGTGGTACCACCATATAAGATGGCCCTGTGTTAGCCACACTGACATTCAAAGCAGACAATTTCCCCAAGGCAAAGTTTTAAGAACATAGGGCTTGAAGAATCAGTGAGAGTGACCAAGATACTCACACAGCTTCAAAGTTCTCTTCCACAAATTTCTTGTGAAATGCAAAAGGCAAAACAAAAGAGGAAAAGATGTTTTAAGAGAAGCCTGGCTAACACTAACTTTAGAAATGGATCAAAGAGAATGCCTATGTAGGACAGCCCACGTCCTATGATTCCCATGGCCTTGCATTCCCATGGAGATGCAGCACGGCTTCATACCTGTGTCATCCTTGACCCACAAGACAAACAGATGGACCAAAATTCAGAAACATTCTACAAATTAGGTAATTTTACTCTTTACAAATATCAAGGCCATTAAAAAAGGTAAAATAAACAAAGAAAAGGCTAAAGAATACAAAGAAGGGGAAACATAATCTCCTAACTGTCATGTATGATCCTGGATCAGAAGAATAGATACTTTAGAGGACATTATTGAGGTTATTGATAAAATTGGAATATGGGGTCAGCAAGATGGCTCAATGGGTAAAGGCCCTTGTCATACAAGCTTGTCAACCTCACTTCAATCCCTGAAATAGACAAGTAGGTGAAAGGAGAGAATTGACTCTAAGACATAGCCCTCTACCTCCAAATGCGCATTGTCACATGCATGTCCTCAAACCATACCACACACACACATGCACACACACCACCAGCAGCAACAACAACAGCAACAGCTACAACAACAACAATAATAATAATGTTTTAAAAGTAATGTAAATAATATGGATAAAACATTAAATATTAAATATCAATATCATACCAATGTTAGGAGGTGCCTTGATTTCAGTCTTTGTGATAAAGTTACAAGGAAAAATACCCTTTTGGAAAATACATTTTAATTTATGAAAGCATAAATAGACATTCTACATGAGGCTTACTCATACATATCTCAGAAAAAGAAATTCTGGTTGTGTATGTATCTTTAAGAAAATGTAACGTGGCAAATGAGATAAAATGCTAGAGTGAGCAAATTTGGATAGACAGCTTAAGTCCTCCTTTCTCCTCGAAAAAATAATCTGTTTTCAATTCAAAATAAAAAATGAAAAACAACAGGATCTGAAAAAGAACACTTTACACAAGAGACACATAAAAGAATAATCTGAATTCCACTTGAAGGAACTTAGACCAAGACTTCAGGCAGGCCTCTCAATGAGCAACTACCAGAAGAATAACATCGTTTTCCTGAACTTTATTTCCTCTAGAAATAATAAAGCCCTCCCCCTTCTTGCTTCTTTGCTTCCATGTTTCAGAATCTTCCCCAGCACCAGCCTCCATCTACTCAAGAAGTCAAAACTAGAATTTGTCTTCCCATATAACTTCACGAGAGTTTGACATGTAAATGTAGAAGAAAAATAAAAAGCTAACTGTCCTGAAGTTGGCAGCAGTCTGGTATCAGAGGTAGAAATATGAATGATAATTTTTATAAAAGGCTCTACAGACAGGTTAATGGAATCATGGAAAAACTGGAGCTTATGTCAGGCCACTCTGAAGAGAGTCGTGGCAGTGCTATGACAGCTGGGTATAGAAGTAGGAGTTTGCCAGTTAGATGGAAAGAGAACAATGACATTCTCAAAAAAGTTCAAAATTAGAAAAACTTCAGAACAATTTAAATCCAGCCTTGCTCTAAAATAACTCACAGTTGGCACTAATGTGGGAAATAAACATAGCAGGAACAATGAAACCATAGGAGCCAGACAACAAAGGTCTCATCTGAATACCTTAGAGTTTAGGCAAAGCAGAGTCTATAGTGGAAGTCAGTAATGCGAGCAGATATGATTTACTAAGGAAAATTCTTGTTCCCATAGGGAAAATGTACTGAGGAAGGGAAAATGAGTGACAGGGAGAATAGTTAGGTGTGTATTGCAGTGATCGGGGTGTGGGACAGTGATCCAGAATTTGCACAATGCTGGAAGGGAAGTTTTACACCCTGCCTGCCACATTATCTCTGGATGCCAAGCCCAGTATGAGAGCTTGAATTTATGGAGCAGAAGTGCTAGTCAATGAATGTAATCAGGGGTAATAGAGAGAAGGAAAAGTGAGTTTAAGAAGGTCCCTAAGAACAAGAGGCTGCACAGTGCCCAGTACAAAGAAGACATCATAGTACTTAGCAAATAACAGAATGGAAAGTAAAAATTCCTCTTCTGTTGGCAAAGACACACATACAAGTTCTGCTGAGCCAAATGAACACCTTCACTAATGTGTAGCTACTTCTTCTTACTGGAGGAAGAATTATTGAGACACCAAACTTCCCAGGCCCAGAAACTAACCAAAATGTACAAGTCCCATGAAGGTTTTAAGACTTATAAGATTGGTGTGTGTGTGTGTCTGTGTGTGTGTCTGTCTCTGTGTGTGTGTGTGTGTGTGTCTGTGTGTGTGTGTCTGTGTGTGTGTGTGCCTGTGTGTGTCTGTGTGTGTGTCTGTGTGTGTGTCTGTGTGTGTGTGTGCCTGTGTGTGTGTGTGTCTGTGTGTCTGTGTGTGTGTCTGTGTGTGTGTCTGTGTGTGTGTCTGTGTGTGTGTGTGTGTGCCTGTGTGTGTGTGTCTGTGTGTCTGTGTGTGTGTCTGTGTGTGTGTGTGTCTGTGTGTGTCTGTGTATGTGTGTATATTATATATAAACGTCATTATGTATAAACATCAATAGTTGCTCAGGAGAGAATAGTCTCCAAAGTGTTCTGCAGGCTTTGCAGAGAGCTCCAGTTTCAGGAGCCATCCTCCATGATGTGATGGGCTTTCCTCTGAGTCACCCATGCTCCTCGCTCAACCTCATACAACCAGCCCTACTAAACTCATAGTCATTACGCTGAACTTGGGCAAAACCATTTCTTGGATCTGTTGTCAAGGCTTTATTAGGGTAAATAGATGTCTGTTCAAGTTTCCCAGGAAAAGTCACACAATTGGGGCATCCCTGCTTATCAGTTTAGTTGACCTGTCTGAGACAATACTAGCCAGTTGGCTAATGACTGCTGAGTAAGGAGGAATTGCTAAGGGGCTGATTTTCACCCCTAAGGATAATAACCAAGAATAACCTCTCAGGCCCTGTGAGGTTGACCCTAATCCTGGTCACAGAGAACAGCACCGGACTTCACCTTACAAGTACGACTACTGTGGGTGTTAAGATCCCCTCCCTCCAAAAGCCAAAGGGCCAGGATCGTGACTACTGAAAATAAGTCTACTTAAGTCTTTTCAGGCTGCTGTAACAAAATGCCAGAGCCCATAAGGCAGAATTGTCTCAGTTCTACAAGCTGGAAGCTCAAGACCAGAGAACACACAAGCTCACTTTCTAGGGCAAAGGGCACATCTTGCTTTGTCTTCGAATGCTGGGGGGAGGAGACAGATAGCTCTCTGTCTGGGACTTGCTTTTCAGACACCAGTCTGACCTCGAGACCTAATCACTATCCGAAGACCCCCACCTCTTCAAACTACATCCTTGGAGTTCAGGACTTTAGTATACAGATCTGGCTCAAGTGAGCTATGCACCATGACTAACCCAGGGCCTCCAGGAATTTTCCTGGTTTGTTAGCCTCAGAAACTTCAGCCTATGACTATATTCTTCCATACTTTTAGGTATCTAAAGTTTTACCATCCTGTAAGTACTTTCTCTCTCTAATTGGGGGAATAGTGTCATTCTTTATACTTAACCCCTATCTCATGGTAAAGTGAGAAATGTTATGAAAAGTTGTCCAAATGCAAGACAGTAATAAAAGAACACCTGAGTTGGGGGAGGGATTGACATACTTTTGTACATGAGACAATGAGACAATACCGGTGGTATTAAAAAGAACCTTTAGTCACCTAAATGTAGCCTGACTTGTCCAAGTTTACCCATGTGACAAACACTGAGTCGGGGTTTGCTGATTGCCCAACATGCCAGGGACAAAAGAGAGTTGCAGTGTACTTCAAAGCACAAGGGCTCTAGGCTCTGAACACCTTTCAGTTTTGAGTGTTCCACTCTGTGATCTCAACTGAGTTGCTGAAGCAATTAGTTCCTCTGTTTCCTACATCTTAATAAAACACGGATGATGGAAAGACAGGCTCCAGTTAGAGACTGTCGTGGGAGGGAAAGGACTTAAGTACACTCATAGACACCTGCGCTGTGTGCCTGGATGCACAACTGGACCTCTCAAACATTACATACCCATGTGCTATGCTGTGTCTTATCACCACACATACTCTATTTCAGTGGGCCTGGGATAAGTCTGAGGTTCTGAATGTCTATCGAGCTGCTGATGCTGGTGCTGTTGGCACACAGATCATACGCTGAGTCATTAAGATGCAGAGCTTCTGGGGGTGGGAAAAACAAAACCAATATTCCTGTCTACCACTCAACCACATGCAGAAGATGTCTCTGCTATTTAAAATGATGTTGCTTTTATCGCTGTAGAATATGCTAACCAAGCAGAAGTAAAGTAGAAAAGATATATATATTAGAATTCTACAGTGTTTAAATATAGCCAGACAGGGAGAATGATGGAACCTATCAGATAGAAAATGGGGCATGGAGAAAAGACACACTTGTTAGAAAGTATTAATAGAGGATAGGTCTGGGGATGGAATTAAAGCACTTGAGTTTTTACTCCTTATATGAATTTCAGGTTTTCAATTTTTCTACCATCACCGTGCAGTCCTCTTATAACATTAAAAAATGTATTTACATCAATATGTGAATTCTTCCATTTCCCTTAAAAAATAGAAAGAAATACATCTGAGTGTCACTCATCTATAATCAAGGTTGCAGCTCCCACGGGACAGGATCCTTGGCCCCCACTGAGCTCCTTGAGAAGGAGAAGGGAAGGTCACCAGCTGAGGAAAGCCTCAGTCCAGGCTGCTGCTGTCCCCTCTAAAAGATGTTCCCAGCCTCTGTGGACTTTTGCCACTGACCATACAGCTTCTGGGGCACCAGTGATAGGATGGGAGGTGACCCTGAGCCCTGGAATAAGGCCAAACACTGTCATTGAACTGACTGCGTGGATGGAGGCTGGAGCAGTGCCTGTCGACTCTGACTGACAGCCCCTAGATTAGCATTCCTGCTGAGTCCTCTGGCTTCTCCCCAGGGCTCCTTCCCTCCACACCAGGCTGTCTCACTCTCTCTCCTCTAAATAGTTTATTTAAGCCCAGAGATGTTGTCCTTAGTAAGTCCTTCCTTCTTTTCCCATAGAGACATACTCACCCTGATGAATCTAATTTTTAAATGGCAGATAGATAGAAAAGGGGACAGGCCCAGGGTGGACACTGTAGCAAACAGCACTAGTCATTCCCTAACATGAACTTGGGAAGATCTCTCTGACCTTAATTCTCCTTTGGCTTTGATAATCAGAGCCCAGACCCACCCCCAGGGACTTATTAGCAGAGATCTAAAGGGGAAGGGTGTTTATCCAAGAACAGGCAGGCTCTCTGCCAAACCAAGGACCACAGCCCCAGGCATATACACTGTCTTTTCTTGGAAGCCTGGGACAAGAATGGTGGGCAAGGCCTGTGTTAACATGGTATTACTGAAGAGGTAAGCTGACGCAGGGGATTGGAGTCTCAGATTCTAGAGAAATTTGGGTATTTATCAATGAACTAGATTCTTCCCTTGACTATTTCTTCTTAATCTTAGACTTTCTACATAAAATGACTGAGTAGCATGCTAGAGTTTAATCAAGTTCACCCCACAGACCTCCAGCCCAGTGCCTTGACCTCTTCTAATCTCGGTTCTCGATTATAATGTGGGACAGAGACAGCAGTGATCCGTTGGGGAAGAATGGTCAGATAGCTGACCAGGTACAAGAACAGATGACCTAGCCTCACAGGATACTGAAGGAAAAATCCCCTGCTTCAATACTTTCTTAAAGGCTTAGACATAATATGACCTTCTCCGACAGAGTTTAAAACCCACAGTATAGCTACCATGGCTGAAGCTTTTCCCACAGAGTAGGCAAGCAGACCACAATGGATGACTTTTGACAACCAAAGAGAAAGGCTATGGAGTAGCAAAACTAAGCCCGAAATAAAGGGGTATCCACATACCTTAATAACATTACAGAGAGTAGACATTCTGAGGCAAGTTTGCAGCAGCGGGCTGGGGCTGGAGACATAGCCAATAGAGGTCACCCAAAGGGAAGTTTAGGAGCTGACCAGTTTATGAGGTTTCAATGGTTTCAGGACAAGTCCAGGGATTTAAGGCACTCAATTCCAAAGCTGGATTCAAACTGGCTACCTTGAGCTAGGCCGAGCTCTTCCCAACTGCAGGCCCCTTGAAAATGCTCCAGTCACACTCCTCTCTGTCACCTGGGAAAGAGATACCTTGTATTGATCCAGCCACACAACACCGGCTCCTCTCCTCTCATTCAAGCTTGCAGGCCTCCTCCTGGTTCAGGCTAAGGGATAGATAAGTGGTGGGGAAAACTGTAGTCACTCTTCAGAGGTCAGCTAGGTGGGGCCAACCTCATCCAGAATATTGATGCAAACCCATAGTCACATGGGCTACTGTGGTGGTTTGAAAATGCTTGGATCGTGGGAAATGGGACTATTAGGAGGTGTGGCCTTGATAGAGGAAGTATGTCACTGTGGAGGCGGGGCTTGGAGGATGTATGTGTGTGTGTGTGTGTGTGTGTGTGTGTGTGTGTGGCATATATTGGCTATATGTCTCCGTGGTCTCCGTGTATACACACACACACACACACACACACATATATACATATGTATACACACACACACACATACATGCATGCTCAAGTCTGGCCAGTGGAATCAGAGCCTCCTTCTGGCTACCTGCAGAAGACAGTCTCCCCCTTGTGGTCTTTGGATCAAGATGTAGAACTCTCAGCTCCTCCAACACTATGTCTGCCTGCATCCTGCCATGCTTTTCATTGTGATAATGATGAACTGAACCTCTGAAACTGTAAGCCAGCCCCAATTAAACGTTTTCGTTTATAAGAGTTGCCTTAGTCAAAAAAAAAAAAAAAAGAGTTGCCTTGGTCATGGTGTCTGTTGACAGCAGTAAAACCCTAACTAAGACAGCCAGATGGCCCCACTTTTGGAAGAATCATTCTTGATGCTAAGAGTCAGAGGAATACTCTGCGGACATTTGCCTGTTGTCCTGTCTCTGGGAAAAGCAGGCTGCCCCTGAACCATCCAATGCAGATAGGAACCTCTCCTATTTTTAAAGAAATACCCACAAGATATGCCACCATCTGCTTCAGTAGTTAACTGTGTGTAAAGATCTGACCAGGCCAGAAAGAACAGTGCTGTACCACCACTGGAATTGTCAATGGGGAAAATAAAAGTGAGTCTCTATAATTGGAACAGTACTTTCTAGTCTATGGACATATGCTACAGAGATTTTTCAGTTTTCAAGTAACATATCTCTTAAAGAAGCAGTTTTGTTTTTAATTGCAGTGCTGGAGATGAAGCTGAGTTAGAGCCCGGCCCTTTGGTGTCTGAAAGAATGTCTCACTATACAGCTCAGGCTGTCATCAGATTTACTCTGATACTCAGGCTAGCCTAGAACTATAATGGGCCACCATATCAGGCAAAAGATTTTAAAATCTCCAAGATTTTCAGTGAGTGGGTCTGGGACAAAGCTGCATGGTTGTGTGATGGCTCACAGAGGATGCTGACATCTGTCTACTAACACATCCTGGACAACTTCAATTCATTGCTCTCTTCATGGCTCTGAAAATTGGGCAAGGCATTTATCTCTAGACCTCATTGGTGGATAGCAATACTAAGACTCACAACAGCAAACTAGCTTGTCCAGTACAACGCACTTAGCTAAGAGAACCTCTAGGAGCTCATTCCCAGTCTTCCGATCTGCTGGTCCGTGCCTCTATCATAGATTCATTCACAATAGAAGCAGGATGGGAAGGCCCATAGAAAGCTCCATAGCAAAAAAAGAAGCTGTGAGCTAGGAAGATCTTAATTCATGAATTTAACAGGCTCTTAACACGATACATCACATCCAAGTTTTTAGCCACTGGAAAGAACAAGGTGACTGCAGACAGGACGTCACTCTCTCTAGTCAGAAGCATAACGGATTGGAGACCATCACCAAGAGTGGCAGGTGATTGTTGATTCTCCTTAACTCGATTCCCAAGCTTTTCTGATGACAAAAAGAACCTAAGGCTGTACTTCAAGTCATTTTTTGCAAAATTAGAAATCAGAAAAAACAAACACCACAAATAACAACCCAAAATATCCCTAGATAGCATCTCCAGGTGAGGGGACTGAGAAACTGTAGCTTCAGCAGGTCCATGGGAGACCTCACTGGATGAGTGTGCACCACTGACAAAGTATCTGGCAAAAACCACTTGAAGAAGAAAAAGTTTACCTTGACTTATAATTTAAGAGCCACAGTCCATCATGGTGGGGAAGGCCTGGTGGCAAGAAGTGGCTGATCACCCTGGGTTCACAGTCAGGAAGCAGAGAGTGGGATGGAAGAGAAGCTGGACAATACAACCTCAAGCCCCACCCACAGTGGGCTACTTTATTCAGCAAGGCATCATCTCCTGAAGGCTGTGCAACCTTTCAACAGGGGTCACCAGCTGGGGACCAAGTGTTCAAACATTCTGTGAGTCTATGGAGGAGTTCACGTCCAAACCTCAATAGTCACCAATGCAGAAGTATAAGGGACAATGTTCTGGGACAGTAAAGCTCAACCGGCATGATGCGTTTAGTCCTTCCAAGTTGTCTCCAGTTAGCTAGAGAGATCTTTCTAGAGCAGAAACTGTTGGCTTTTCCTGATGATGATAGTGGTGGCTGTTCTGTGCATCTGGGGCTGTGGAGTAGCACCTTGGCCCCTATACCTAGAGGCTGACAGTATTGTACATTTAATCGTTAACAACTGAGAACACTTCCAGACAGGCCTCTTGCAGTATAGAGTGGATCTGCCTTGCTTGAGAACTAGGATAACACTGGTCTAGTAGAAGGTTAGAAGCCTTCCTATCTTCTGCTGCTGCCAAGGCCCCCACAGAAAGTTTGCCAAAGCTTCCACTCCTCCATGTGTGACAAAAGGACAATTTGAATCTTTCACTTATATCATAAAGACAGATCTGGTACCAAAGTTGAGGATACAGATCCAGGCATCCAAAGACAATGAGACTTCGCCAGATTCCCCCAAAACACCTCAAAGTTCACACAACAATTAAGCTGTTCTATTTCCTTCTCTGTTTCTGTCATCAACTTCCTGACCTAAAACGAGCTGGAGGTGGAAAGGGTTTATTTTGCTTACAGAATAGACCCAAGGAAAGCCAAGGTAGGGGCTGAAGCAGAGGCTGTGGGGAAATGCTTCTTACAGGCTTGCTCCCCATCAATTTCTCAGCTATCTTGCTTATAAGTCCATGACCACCTGCCTAGGGAGGGAACAACCCACAGTGGGGCTAGGTTCTCTCACATCAATCAGCAATCGAGAGAGAGAGAGAGAGAGACAGAGAGAGAGAGAGAGACAGAAAGACACAGACAGAGAGAGACAGAGAAAGAGAGAAAGAGAAGACAGTTTCTCACTTGGGAGTCTCTCTTCTTAATCATATCAGCATGTGGAAAGGACTCACAAAAGTCACCATCCCTTCCCCACCATGATAGATTGTATCTCTTAAATTATGAGCCAAGGTAAACTTTTCCTTCTGTAAGTGGCTTTTGCCAGATACTTGTCCCAGAGTTGCACACAGTAGCCATTCCAGTGAGGCTCTCCCATGGACCTGTTGAAGCTACAGTTTCTCACTTGGGAGTCACTTTTAACAAAACGTCATAAAAGTCGCTTTCTTGATGCTTTCACCAAAGTAGATAGCCACCTGAGAAATCATTGTAGATTCTACCCAGGGCATTAGCCACTGTCACCACCTTGTGACTCTGTGAGTCCTCTCCACTGATCCCTAATTCCTTCCATTCTTCCCTGGGAGGAAAGAGAGGGGGTGATAAAAGGGAATTCCACAGGTTTCCACAAGGAAGCCATTTCAAAGAGACTGTCCTCTGAAAGCACTGTGCTGACTCGCCCACTCTCCCCTAGCCTCCACCCTTCTTAAGTGTTGAGCCAACACACTCAGTGACCCTCCAACAACAATGTCTAGGAAATGTCTGTCGGAGTTTACTTAAGGTATCAACCTGCAGAGTAACAAGGCCTTGCACACTGTTTGTGGGGGCAGGGGGGGAGATATCACGAGACTGAGACTGTGATATCCCAGTGTTAAAAATTAATCTTTTAGCAGAGCCTGCCTGCAACATTCCTAAACAGGATACCTGGGAACAGAGGGCTTATGAATAGGTTATAGAGTGCACAGATGTGTAGCATACAGGTCATCCACAAGTAATATAAGCACATAAAATCAAAGCCCATCCTTAGGTCAGCTTAACTTATACAGAATGCATAGTAGGCCAGACATAGTTGGCCACATACCACTCACACTAACTCTGAGAAATTAGTATTACCATACAATTTTAAGTGTGGAAACTGAGGCTTACAGAGTTAAGCAGCTTACCTGGGGTTCATAGCTCTTGAGAAGGAAAGCTGGGAATCAAATCCATGGATTGTGGACACCTAGAGTTTGATCTGGATTGTGCACATACCAGATTCAGTCCCTCCCCACACCCAGAGAGCCCAGAATACTGAACAGAACACATTATTCCCCACAAAAGAAGCACCATGTCGTAGTAGGGAACACACGAACTTTGAATTCAAATTATCTGCAATAAGAAGCCTGGTTCCTCCAGCCATGTGGTTATAAGTCATTTAGCTTCCTTAAGCCCTAGTTTTTTCAATAGTAAAAATGTTTTTATGCAATTATGCAATTATTTTAAGAAAAACATGCACTAGGATCCAACATGAAGCATCCATGTTGTTCTGGGCATTTGGCAATGCTTCAGTGAACAACACAGTCTTGACTCCTATCCTTGTTCCTCATTAAAGATCTTGCCTCTGGACCTGACTTTGTCCCTCCTGTGCTATATCCAACATCTAGACCCAGCACAGTACAGCACATCTTGCAACAGGGCCCAGCCTAGAGACTTCACCTTATCTTACCTTCTTTGCTTCACCCTCTCCAATCTACAGATCTGTCCCAGGTCCCACATCCACTGGCCCAATTTAGTCTGGTAATCCCTTCCCACATTGTCCCCAGATTCCCAGCTTGAACTATGATGGATATCCTACAGGACCATCCAGCCTACTGTGTCCACCTGACTTCACCCCATCTATGCCATGTCCAGTTTTCAGGCCAACCCAACAAACCAACACATCTGTGGTCTTTCCAGTCTTCTGTGTTCATGTCAGACCAGAACTAACAAAGAAGTACATATACCCAGATTTGACCACAAAAGTACATAGTATATGAAAGATCAGACCCCCCACACCATCAGTCCTATAGAAATGTTCTCCAATGAAAATTACATAGATAAACTCCAGAACACAGGATTTAAAAGAATAATCATAAATGTCATCAAAGACTTTAGGCGTTTAAAAAAGACACAGAGAAATTACTTAATTAACTTAAAGAGAATGAGCTTATTGAGAATTAATTCCTGAGTGATGTCCAAGAAAGCACAAAGGTAAGGATGAATAAAATGATAACAATAATCCAGCATTTGAAAACTGAATTAAATAAAAAGAGAAATGTTGAAGAGAACTCACACTGAAATAAAGATGGAGGTGAAAACCTCAGCATCCAACTAAAAAATTCAAGAGAAAGTCTTAAAAGTAGAATGGATCACGTATATGATGGAATGGTAGGAATTAGACTACACAAACAAAGAATATGATAAAAGTTTAACCACAGGAGAGGAATGTACAGAAACTATAGGATATCATGAAAAGTCCAAACCTTTTCATTTTAATAATAATGAGGGAGAAAAATACCAGGTCAACGGTGTAAAGCAGATCTTCACAAGATCATAGAAGAAAACTTTCCCAAACTAAGAAAAGTTTGTATCCATAGATATACAAAAGGCACACAGAACCCCAACTAGCCAAGGTAAGAAAGGAAACACCTCATAGTACCTCATAGTATATCATAGTCAAAACGCTAAATATTCAAAACAAAGGAAGCCAAAAGAGAATAAAAAAACAAAAACAAACAAACAAGAAAGTAAAACCTAGTCACCTATGAAGAAAAGCCATCAAAATTCTCAAGGGAAGCTTTGAAAGTCAGAAGATTTGAAGCAATGAACTCTACATTCTATTACCTCTGATTCCAACGTAGACTACTATGCCCTACACTGCTACTATTGTACTGTACTACTGTCTAAACTACTAGACAGCAAAATAACCTGTCATAATTGAAGAGAAAGAAAAATTTTTCATAATGCAAACAGACAAAAAGAATTCATATCCATCAGACAATCCTAAACTGCATGCCAAAGGCAATGCTTCGGACTGAAGAGAAGAATAAACACAGCCAAGAAGTGCAGGGATAAAACAAATGAAGCTATAATTCCTGAAACACAAAGTACAACTAAGAACAATGAGGAAAAATTGAATAGCTTCAATCAACACATATTTCAATAATAACTTTAAATAGTAATGGCCTTAAATCTACAATCAAAAGACACAGGCTAGTTGTTGAATGTATTAAAACCTATCTTTCTTTTTTCTACAAGAAATACATACTAGCTTTAAAGGTAGGCACCACCTTAGAGTAAAAGGACAGACAAAAGTACTCAGTTAAATGGGACCAGAAAGCAAGCAGGCATTGCTATCCTAATATATAATGAATAGACTTCAAATTAAATCTAATCAGACGGAGATAAAGGACAGTTCATTCTAATCAACTAAATAGTTACCATTGTCTATTCTAATAAGACATTATCATCCTAAACATATATGCACTAGATCCAGTGCACTCAGTTTCTGAAAATCATATTACTGGAATTAAAGACATAGATTGACATCAACCTACTAATAGGAAGTGATCTCCATACCTTCTTTCTTCAATATACAGGTCATCTAGACAAAAAATAGAGAAAATCCAAAGTAAATGCCATTGTACCTCAAATGGACTTAACATAGCTATAGAATATTCCACCCAAACACACAAAAAAACACATATACATACATACATACATACATACATACATACATACATACATACATACATACATGCTTTCTACTCAGTAGACCACATTCTGGGACACAATTTTTTTTTATAATTCAGAAATATTGAGATAACTCTGTATCTTCAGACCATAACACAATAAAACTTAAATCTACAGCAAACAAATCTCTAGTAAGTACATAAACTCATGGAGATTAAACAATTCATTACTGAATGACAGATATGTCAAAGGTGAAATCACAAAAGGTATTTCAAAATTCCTAGAAAAATTGAAAAAAAAACCCTCTGGCACTCATTAAAAGCAATCCTTTGAGGGAAAACTGTAGCTCTAAGTGCCTACATTAGAAAAATCAGAAAGAACACAAATAAATACCATAATGATGCAGCTCAAAGAACTAGGACAAACAAAAACAAAACAAATCCAGACCCGGTAGATAACAAGAAGTACTAAAGAGTAAAAATCAAAGTAATTTATGAACTAGGAACAAAGAAAACAATACAAAGAACCAGTGAATCTAAGAACTGTTTCTTTGAGGAGATAAACAAGATTGACAAACCTTTAGCCCAACTCAGCAAAAAACAGAAAGAGTTGACCCTAACAGAACTAACAGAAACTAACAGAAATCAGAAACAAGCAGGCAACAATTAAAACAGACACCAATGAAATTCAGGATATTATGAGGGAAAACTTTTAAAAGCCTGTTCTCCATTAAAAATCATTAATTTGCCGGGCAGTGGTGGCGCACATCTTTAATCCCAGCATTTGGGAGGCAGAGGCAGGTGGGTTTCTGAGTTCGAGGCCAGCCTGGTCTACAGAGTGAGTTCCAGGACAGCCAGGACTACACAGAGAAACCCTGTCTCAAAAAAAAAAATCATTAATTCTACTTATTTACACTTCAGATGTTATCCCCTTTCCCCATTCCCCACATCCCCAGGAGCTCCCTATCCTGTCCCCACTCCCGCTGCTTCTATGAAGGTGTGCCCCACCCATCCACACACTCCCCCCTCCCTGACCTCGAATTCCCTCACACTGGGGAATCCCACCTTCACAGGACCAAGGACTTCCTCTCCCACCAATGCCTGACAAGGCCACTGCATATACAACTGGAGCCATGGGTCCCTCCATACATGTTCCCAGGCTGGCTGTTTAGACCCTGGGAGCTCTGGTTGGTTGGTATTATTGCTCTTCCCATGGGGCCGCAAGACCTTTCAGCTCCTATAGTCTTCTCTCTAACTCCTCCATTGGGAACCCCATGATCAGTTCAATTGTTAGCTGTGAGCATCCACCTCTGTATATGTCTGGCTCTGGCAGATCTCTAAGGAGACAGCTATATCAGTCTCTTGTCAGCATGCACTTCCTGGCATCCACAACAGTGTCTGTGTTTGTTGCCTGCACATGGGATGGATCTCCAGGAAGAACAGTCTCCATATGGCTCCTCCTCCAGTCTCTACTCCACACTTTGTCTCTGTATTTGCTCCCTCAAGTATTTTGTTACTCCTAAGAAGGACTGAAGCACCCATACTTTGGTCTTCCTTCTTCTTGAGATTCATGTGGTCTGTGAGTTGTATCTTGGGTATTGTGAGCTTTGGGGCTAATATCCACTTACCAGTGAGTGCATACAATGTGTGTTCTTTTGTGTTTGGGTTACCTCACTCAGGATGATACTTTCTAGTTCCATCAATTTGCCTAAGAATTTCATTAATTTGTTGTTTTAAATAGCTGAGTAGTATTCCATTGTGTAAATTACTACATTTTCTGTATCCATTCCTTTGTTGAAGGACATCTGGGTTCTTTCCAGCTTCTGGCTATTATAAATAAGGTGATATGAACATAGTGGAACATGTGTCCTTGTTATGTGTTGGAGCGTCTTTTGGTTATATGCCCAGGAGTGCGTCCTCAGGTAATACTATGTCCAATTTTCTGAGGAACAAAGAAACTGGTTGTACCGGTTTGCAATCCCACAACAATGGAGGAGTGTTCTTCTTTCTCCAGATCCTTGCCAGCATCTGCTATCCCTTGAGTTTTTGATCTTAGCCATTCTGGCTGGTGTGAGAATCTCAGGGTTGTTTTGATTTGCATTTCCCTGATTACTAAGGATGTTGAACATTTCTTTAGGTGCTTCTTGGCCATTCAAGTTTCCTCAGTTGAGAATTCTTTGTTTAACTCTCTACCCCATTTTATAGGGTTATTTCATTGTCTGGAGTCTAATTTCTTGAGTTCTTTGTATATATTGGATATTAGCCCTCTATCAGATGTAGAATTAGTAAAGATCTTTTCCCAATCTGTTGGTTGACGTTTTGTCCTATTGACAATGTCCTTTGCCTTACAGAAGCTTTGCAATTTTATGAGGTCCCATTTGTCAATTCTTGATCTTAGGGCATAAGCCACTGGTGTTTTGTTCAGGAACTTTTCCCCTGTACCCATGTGTTCAAGGCTCTTCCCCACTTTCTCTTCTATTAGTTTCAGTATGTCTGGTTTTATGTGTAAGTCCTTGATCCACTTGGACTTGAGCTTTGTACAAGGAGATAAGAATGGATCAATTTGCATTCTTCTACATGCTGACCTCCAGTTGAACTAGCACTATATGTTGAAAATGCTGTTGTTTTCCCACTGAATGGTTTTAGGTCCTTTGTCAAAGACCAAGTGACCATAGTTGTGTGATTTCATTTCTGGGTTTTCAATTCCATTTCAAGTAGAATATCCAATAAAAAAATTCTGAAAAGTATTCAAAAATGAAGCAGAACTTGATGCTATTGTTGGAGGCCATGTTCCTGAAGGTGTTTGTAACGGCATGATGGACTGTGTTCACACTCGTGGGGGGCTGAGTCATGAGTGTGACATGTTTTTCATCAATGATAATGCTATCAGTTGAATTTGCATAATACCTGCTAGGCTTGCTTTCAGTGCTTTTGCATGCCTTTGTAAGCTTCCTCCCCCTGAGAACCACAATCAAATGAGATATGTGGGTCCTTTAAACATCATTTCTATCCCACAAACAAGAACACTATCGTTTGGACAGCTGTTGGAAGGAAGTTCTGGGAACAGGATTAAAATGGAGGTTCCAGTGTAAACCATTGAGGACACTGACATTTGGAAATAAAGTATAAGGGAGAATGTATGGACTGTTGGAACACGTCGTCATCACTGTTAGCTTGAGTCTTTTTTACAGTATTCTGTATCACTGCTTCTTTTAGAAATACATGGGATTATTAAATTTTAAATTGTCTAAAAAGAAATCATTAATTAAAAAAATCTAAGAGAAATGAATTGGTTTCAGATTCATTCAAAGCTCCAAAGTTGAGCCAAGAAGAGATCCAACAACTAAAATAGACCCATGACAAATTAGGAGGTTGAAACAGTAATAAGAAGCCTTGGGACTATAAAAAGCCCGATCCCAGATGGACTCACAGCAGAACTCTACCCAACTTTCAGAGAAGATCTACAGCTAATACTTCTCAAATTATTCAAAAAAATAGATACAGAAGGAGCACTTCCCAAACCCTTCTATAAATCCAGATTTATTCTAATACCAAAGCCAGATAAAGACACAACAACAACAAAGAAGATTAGAAGTCAATATCCTGATGAACATTTAAAAATTTTTAATAGCATACTTGGAAATAGAATATAACCATGTTTCAACAATTTTATCCACCATGATCAACTTAGCTTTATCCCAGATGTGTAGAAATGATTTAATGCACATAAATTATTAAATTTAATAAGTTATATAGTAGGCTTAAAGACAAAAGTTGCTACTGCCCTGGCTGCCTCCCAAGAGTCACAGGTAAGTCTCTATTGTTGAAGATGTCCTGCACTTCAGACACAGGACTTGGAAGATCTGAGCTAGATCTGACTTGAAAGCTTCATCTCTGAAGAGTAGCTTTCATAGCATAGGTGTGATGCAAGCCTCCCATGGAGGTAAGCACCCAATAGACATACTCAGCTGTGAAGCCTATGAACCATAGCATGGCAAGATATGTGCACAAGTGCAAGGGCGACACTCACATCTTGGCAGTAACCGACACCTATCTAACTGAACTTAAGGACCTCTCAATAGGAGGGAGATCATGAAACCTAGCCAAATACCTGAGGCTAGTGAGGTCATGGATGTTAGTGAGAAACCTAGTACTGCCATTATTAGACCAGCATAATTCCTAACTGCATTTTACTTTACATCCTTGATGAAAACAGCTTCTCTTTACAGCAGACTGAGATCATTACAGAAAGCCACATCTGGTCCAAGTGCAGGGAACAGCTGATCCTGGAGTCTCAGGGGGATACATCTACAACATAACTTCTACACCTATGGCCCAGGGATCATCACAGAAGAGGGTGGAAAGATTATAAAAAACCAAAAGACCAGGAAGTTTGCTGTGAGATGTTGTCTCCTAGAAGTGACAAAGAAGCAACATCCACAATACCTCAACAATATGGACACCTAAACAAATCATGAACAAAAACAAAACCTAAAATAGACATACTAATATAGGGGTAAGGGAGTGGCACAAGCCCTAACCCTAGACAAATAACTACAGACCAATAAGGAATTCTGAGAATGGGAGAAACAGCCTTTCTCAGAGAGCAACCCCCAGCCCCTTTTTACTTATCCAATACCAAGTAGTCAACTCTGAAATCAATACCAAATGGACTTTGTAGGTTGAATTTAGATTCCTGTGTGTGTGTGTGTGTTTGTGTGTGTGTGTGTGTGTGTGGCCATGAACTTGGGAGAGAGCACATGAGGGAGTGACATGGGAGGGATTGAAGGAAGAAGAGGGAAAAGAGAAATAGTATAATTACATTTTAATTTTTAAAAGAAGACTTTGTCACTGATTGCTATACAAAAGAAGCCCCTCTCTCCCATCAGAAGGCATCTCCTCATCCAGATGTTTCCCAGAAAACAGTCTGGAATCACAAGCTGCTCAAATTCAGGCTGATGGACACACAAACCAAAGAGCTTATTGATATCTGTATCAAACTTGACCCCATCACCTTCTTGCAACCCAGATTTGAGTAACTGCTATGTAGCAAAACATTCCAAGCCACAAGTACCCCAGTGAACAACATATAGACAGATCACGTCTCCCAGAGAACATACATCAGAGACTTGACCACCCCTAACAAGCCTCTGAGGTTCTGCCCCAGGGACTATTTTGGTCCTCTTGTAGGATTTGAAGGGACTTGATTGATAAACATAAATCCTAATGTCTACCCTAGAAGCCATTCATTCAGATTAGGGGCTGTAGTGTAATTTATTGCCTCACTGATGAAGCCCTCATCAGACATGGAAGTGAATGGCTTTGTGCAGGAATGTACACCATGTCCTGTCTTCCCCCAGCCCCATTCCTTCAGATCTGCATTTAATACTTCTCTAAGGCCTGCAACATGGCCCCTACAAAGGAAGGTGCCTGGACCATGTCTGCCTTTTAAGGAGTTGGTGGAAATGAAGCAATGGGGTAGAAACCAGAGCTTTCTTGGTATGTGACTGTCACTCTTGTAACCCAGTCTAATTCCTACTGTGAGAGCCAGGGAAAGGTGACACCCTGGGAAGCAAGCACTGAGTCTACAATCCAGCCTCCTTTAGAAAATGTACCACCTTGCTCTGCTGTCTCCCGATGTCATGGATACAGAGAAGTGTCATTCCTTGCCTTGGGGAGAGAAAGGAATTGAATCAAGAGACACCACGTGGATCATCTTAACACTGTCTCCTATATTTAAAAAGGAAGAAAGAAAAAAGAAAGAAAGAGAAGTGCCCTACCAAAGAGGCAGCCGGTAAATTAATTGTTTTCCTGATTAGCAAAAATACAATTAAGCCCCAAATGCTGCCGCTTGGGGGAAGGTTATTTGCATTTTTTTCTGGGGACTGTTCAGGCCACTGAGCAATGACAGCTTCATTCTGATTCCTACAAGACAGGCCAAGAGAGAGAAATAACACCACAAACTCATTATGGCCACACTATCTAATTCTTCCCCAGGGAAACCAAACCAAGTCTCAGTCAGACGAAGGGGCATAAAGGCAAGCAGGAATACTGTCACTGAATAGCAATGACAGCAATGAGGCAGTGGGCACCGGGCAAGAGACACACATTCCCAGGGTGAGGGTAGGTGACGGAGGCCATCGGGGTGGCTGCTGACTTGTGAACAATAGAGGTCAAATGTCAAATGGCCTCAATCTGCTCTGTGCAGAAACAGCATAGCCTGTCAGTGAATATTCCCCGACTTAGGAAAGAATTAAGGAGGGCAGAATAAGGGGGAAGGAAGGAAGAATGAAAGGAGACAGGGCACAATGGAATGAGAGCTGAACAGAGGGATAGAGGAAAGGATGGAGAGAGGGAGGAAGGCCATGACTGAGACTGGGAACCAGAGCCTAATACCGGCTTTTGAATATAGCAATAATGATTAATAACAATAATGCTTCTCACTTATTAAGCATTTGCTGTCATGCCTCCCCCAACAAAGCCACGCCTCCTCCAGCAAGACCACGCCTCCTCCAGCAAGACCACGCCTCCTCCAGCAAGGCCACGCCTCCTCCAGCAAGGCCATGCCTCCTCAAACAGGAACGTCTCCTAATCTTCAAATATGTAAGCCTATAAGAGCTATTCTCATTCAGACCACTAAGCCTTCCATAATGGACTGTATCCTCAAACTTTAAGCCAGAATAAACTAGTCCGTTCTTAAGTTATTCTTTGTCAGACATTTTACTGCGACAATGAGAAAGATAACTAATACAACATGTATAACGCCTTGTCCGATGTCTTCAAGCTGGGATGCTACCTCCCATTGGTACTTGTTGGTACCTCGCCATCATCAGACTGTCTGTATCCCATATTTGTATTCAAGTACTTATCATTTTATTCAACAGTGGCCCCAAATCACAAGAGTAGTGATACAAAGAGAACACCAAAGCACACAACATAGAAGAGTCACTCAGCTCTGGTACTTCATGACAGTGCTCCAAGTAATATAGGAAAAACATAGTATGTACAAGGCTTGGTGTTATCTTAACCTCAGGCATCTCTTGAGGGTCTTCAGATACCTCATCTCCTCTAAAGGGTAAGAGCTACTACTGTAAATCCAAAAATAAATATATATCAAGAACAATTTTCCTTCCCTCAAGAGGAAAGCGTGGAGACACACAAAACAGGAGCCTGATTCCTTCTGTTGTCTTCTCTGCCTCACCTCCTCCAGGGACAACCACAATACACAGGACCTATAAGACAGGCCATGTATTGCTATAAGTGAAGTGAGTGTTTCTGGACATTGATGAGTTGGGACCCAAGGGAACAGTGGACTGTGCAGCTTGCTATCTTCTGACTTGGAACTTCAGTTTTCCATTATGAGAAGTAATGGCTCTTGTCTCACCCACCTCTGTCCAGCACTGACATTATGAATAAGGTAATAGAAGGTTCTGGAAATACTCTAAGAACCATGGAAAAGTGGAGATAGGCTCTTGAAGGCAGGCTTGGAGAAAGACATCATCCATGGAGATAAAGGAGAATGTCTTTTCCACCTCTGCTCTGAGGGACCTGTGGGAGAAATCCCATCACAGAGTCCCCCTTCTGCCCCGTGGCATCAGTCCACACATGGCTGCTGTCTTCAATCAACCTCAATCAATCATTTACCACATCATCACCCAGGAGCACATGATCTCCGAGGATCGACTGTTCCCCTGTGCTCCAGATAGAAGCACAGATCATGTCACTGTGAAATCTATCAACGCCCCTGAACAAAACTTAAGGATAGTATTCATGCAACAGCATAGACAGGTATCTCCTGTCCTGGCCCTGGACAGACGGATGTCAAGGAGAAAGCACACAACAGCATACACAGGCATGTCATCTCCCACAGCTCAGGCCACTGAAGCCGCTTCCCTCAGTCACACTCAGTCTCTGTTACTTTACTGCCTGTGTCTCGGAGGAGCACATCCCAAAGGAAGCCAATCTGGGCTACATCTAGGAACTTGGACTCAAGAAACCCAGGCCAGGATGAGTCTGTAAAGAGAACCACCCAGCCTGGGAGGTAAAATCACAGGAGATGAGGGAATGGCTTCTCTGACATTACTCAAATAGACACCCATGAACAAACCCAGCCTGGCTTCCATTCATGCCTCAGGGGCCAGAGCAGCAGTTTCCAGCCAGGCTCTCCTCTCAGGAGTGGGTCTCCTCAGCTAGAGTCTAGACACTTCTTGGAAAGAGACTGCCCTGTGTGGATCTTCCATGATCTCTCTTACTTTCCTCTGTGGCTTGGTGTGAACCTGTTTTCCATGCTCACCCACTCTCACAGGCAGCTTGGTTAACTCTTTCCCTTCCCTTCCTCCCTCCCTCCCTCCGTCCCGCCCTCCCTCCCTCCCCCCCCCTCTCCTTCCCTCCCTCCTTCCCTCCCTCCTCCTTAGAGTGGCTTTAGTCTGTTCTCACTTTGTATCCAGAAATGAAAGACAAAAATCAGTTCCCCTGCATACAGCACCAAGGGGAAGGAGGGGACAGGTGTGCAGAGGGGCAGCCTGGCCCCATAGATAATAGGCTATTGTGCCTGGGGGGCTTCCTGTACTCTACAGAACCCCTTCCTGCCCATGATCTCTTTTAATTCATGCATTTAATTAGCAGATGCTCTCACTGGGGACATAGGAAGTGCCAGGTGCTGATACAGGCAATGGGGACACCTGGAGGGCAGGTGACGTCCCCGTTCTCATAGTGTGGGAGCCAGGCAGCAGCAAAGGGATGCGATCCTTTTAGACAATGACAAGGGGACCAAGGAGGGTGCCAACAAGGGTAAATAGATGTTACCTGGCTTTGTGTCACAGCAGGAAGTCAGCACACACACACAGACGGGGTGTGGTCAAGACCTCTCTAAGGAGGTGCTGTCTGTGGCAAAGCCCACAGAAAGGAGCCCTCTCTGCCCCTCTGATGCTCTGGAGACCCTGTAGATAGAAAGCCATGAACATGAAAGTTATGAGGCAGAAATGAACTTGAACTTGCCATGTTTGCAGGAGAGTTACAGGCTGCTCTGAGGGAGGTGACAGTGGAGGGATTGACAAGGTCTAGGAAGCAGGTCTCAGATGTGACCGTCTAGCATGTCTGTTCTGTAGATGAGAAACGTGAAACCCAGGGAGATGAAGTCATCAATCCCATGGTGTATGGACGTGACACTGGCTGTCTTCCTTGAGTACTGGTCACACTGGCTCTCATGATGCCCCTATACCAGACATCTCCATGAACCATAGACATTGGGAGGAAAGATCTGGAAAGACCAATCTTCTCAAGCCTACACCATAAGGCCCATCTTTCTTGGGGCTTCAAGGACTCACATTCATGCATTCATTCAACAAACACATGTTGTAGACATACTATGTGCCAAGACCCTTTCTAGAAGTTGGCAATATGTCCATACATAAAATAAATAAAAATCTCTTTCCCCATAAAGCTGACTTCTGGATGAGAAGAGTTAGAAATCAAATAAACATGTTTGGGAAAAGTGCTGTGGAGAAGACAAGCTGCAGAGGGAAAGAAGGCCATGCTGATGTCAGGGCTCACATTTCACTAAGGTCCAGGCAAGTGATAGCTGGCTGCACAGAGATCTGAAGAAAGAGGGAAGGGAGCCGTCCATAGAGCTATACAGGGGAAGACCTTTCCAGGCAGAAGAAACAGCGAATGTCCTGAGCAGAGAATGTTGAGTTTGAGGAAGAGGTCATCAGAATCCAGATATAGAAGTTAGATCTGGTTCTTCCTCCTAGCCCCACGCTCTCAGAAATAAACCTCAGACTCAAAATATATTTACACAATATAGACTCTTCTCGGACTAGATCATTACTTAAAATAACCACATGGCTGGATACCTGTGCTCAGATACCACACATCTGCCTCCTCAGATCTTCCAGGGTGAATCTCTTGTGACTGGCACTATCCCAGAATCCTTTTTGCCTCCTAGATGTCCCACCTCCTATTTCCAGTCTAAGCTATAGACCAAAGATTTATTATGGGCAGGTGCCATATCCATACAGACACAAGATATTTTCTTTACACCCAGAACCTACTAGTCCCCATCAGTCTAGCTGCACCATTATGGATAGAGCCATCACTGTCCCCAAGTACACCCCACCAAGCTCCAGGGCCATTATGCAATGTCTTCATCCACCCAGAGGCTCGGGTCCCAGTACAGCCTCTTTGGGAGGTTGAGATATTCAATGAGGATGCCAGCCTCCCAGCTGGGGCTACATTTCAACAGCAATAAAGCACCTTAGCCTGCTTGCTTCATCTCAGCTCTTCAGATATTTTATGCATTACAGAACAGCCAGATCTTAAAGAAAGCTGGTTACATAAATTTGGGCAAAACAGCAACAAAAGCACTTCTTATAGCAGGAGACATCAGCTCTTTTGTTTTGTCGCTCTCGGCATGAAAGTGAGTTACTGCGGGCAGGCACTTCAGGAGGAAACATCATTTTGTAGCTTTTTACCTTACCGTGAGGTACTGACTGAAAGGATCATTTACCATTAAAAAATAAAAATCCCTTTCCAATATCCTTTTTTGCATTTTTAAAAAAATGTATCACTCGTCAACTGTCAGATACTGGCATCCGTACCAACAGCTTTAGAAGGCCTGTGTGCTGCAGAAATTCCCTGGGATAATTCTAGACTTCAGTACTACCTAGAACATTTTATAAACAGCAGTAGATGAAATTCTATCTAGTGAAGCACAGACAGATACACTGGCATGTGGTGGGGACTGGGGTGACTGTGACCTATGACCTGATGTTGGACTGACCTGGGCTCTGGTCTTGGCTGTGTTGCTGACTTCCTATTTGGGCTGCATCCCTCTCAGGTAATTGAACCCTCTCACCTTCATCCTCGATCTTCAGAGATTTGGAACAACAAAGAACAGGTAGGTTTTAATAAAAAGCCGTGAACCTGCAGCAAGCGCCTGAAACCAAGCCTCAGTTTCCTAGTCTGCAACATGGGAACGGTGTCTGATATCAAGCATGGAGATATTCAATAACCATTTTGAACTAACTAGTGCCAAAATCACCCTGTAAAGTCATCACTATTAAGTTCTTGGTACAATCATATATTAAGTGAATCAGCTAGAGTTGAGCATGTCTACTATAAAGAAATCCAGATGATTATGGTACCGCATGCCTAAAACCCCACCACTCTAGGGGTAGAGGCAGGGGGCTCAAGAGTTCAAAGCCATCCTTGGCTACATGGCAAGCTTGAAGTCAGCCAAGGACACTGAAATCTTGTCTCAAAACAAGGGAGGGAGAAGAGATAGAAGAGAGGGGAGAAAAGGAAAGAAGGAAAGTCACCAGAGGAAGGAAAAGAGAGGAAGGGAGGAGAAATTCAGAGATACTGTCATCAACTAAAACATGGTCATAAATATTATAAAACGGGCTTTTTGGTTTTGGCACATAGGCCTCCTACAACACTACTTAGCCCCAATCATTGGGTTCACTTGGGGCCTGCCCAGTGGCTCCTCTCTCCAATGGATTAGACTGTAGGATCCCTAAGGTCCCTCCCAGCCCTTGTCTACATCTCTAAATAGGACCTGGCTCCATGCAGCAAAAATTTAACCCCCCAAAAGATTGTCATCTGCCCTCCACAGGACATCAGAATGCTCCACTTGTAACCAAGAGATCCCCTTACACTTGGAGGGTCAGTTTTGATCTTCCACAAGGCAGCTTTTGTACTTTTCCTCTCACAAATACACACAAGAACGTGTGCGTGCACACACACACACTCTCACACACACACACACACACTGATGAACACATCTATGCTCATCTGTAAGCACTCACACACATATGCATGAGTGCACACTGGCATATTCGTACACCTTCACACACAGGTCCCCACACCTCTGCTTCAGAGGCATTAGTTGCACACAGCAAGGTGACTGAGCTCCCCTGTGAGAACTGCAGCTGCTGCCTTCGCTTCATCCAGGGGAAGATGCTGGCAAGTCTCCCACAAATTGTCTGGAGATGGAGAACAGCTGAGCACCCTGCTGGAAGAAGAGATGGGCAACAGATGTGTGTCCTTGATGCCCCTAGCCCTGCTTACACTGATGTTCTTACTGAATTTTCTCTATTCCAAACACTTGAACCAGATGTGGGCAGATACCCAGGCCCTAAAGAAGTGGAACAAGTAAGTATATGGCTCAGGGTCCCTGATGGATAGAAGAAAATCCAAGAATGAACAGTCATTCCACTCCAGATGGCAGAATCCAGGTACTGTGCTTGGTGACTGAGTGCCACTGCCATTTTAGACGGTCTCCCTGGGCCTCTGTTTCACACCAGCAACTCAGACCCTCACACAGAGCAACAGGACTGAGACCACAGTATGCACTGGCTTAGTACACCAGTTCCAAAGAGGGAACTCAGAACCAGGGTTAACCTGGCAAGCGATAAACCCCCTCACTTCTGTGTGGCTGTACACTTGATCCGTGTTCACTTGAAGTCTCTCACCATCCTTACAAGGCTGTGTCTCTTGAACTTTAGTGTGGACCAGTGTCCCCCAGAGAGCTTGGAAACCCAGCAGCTGAGCCTTGCCCCTGTAGCAGGTGATACAGTAGTCCAGGATGAGCCCTGAGGATTTGAGTTTCCAACCAACCATCAGTAGGTGCTGATGCCGCTGCTCTGGAAACCACAGTGGTAACTTAAGGTCAGATGTGCAGACGAGCTCCCCTATCAACTTTCTACAGTAGTTCAACCATGTATGCTGACTAGTTTTGTGTCAACTCGACTTGAGCTAGAGTCCCTGGAGAGGAGGAAGCCTCAATTGAGAAATGCCTCAATAAGATCAGTCTACAGGCATGCCTGTAGGGATTTTTTTTTTTAATGGAGGGGAGGGAACCATTGTGGATAGTGCCATCCCTGGGCTGGTGGTCCTGGATTCTCTATGAATGCCAACTAAGCAAGCCATGGGGAGCAACCCAGTAAGCAGCACCTCTTCACGACCTCTGCATCAGCTCCTGCCTTCAGGTTCCTGCCCTGTTCAAGTTCCTGTCCTGACTTTCTTCAGGGATGAACAGTGGTGTTGAAGTGTGAGCTGAATAAACCCTTTCCAACTTACTTTTGTTCATGGTGCTTCATTACGTCAACGGTGACCCTAACGAAGACACCATGTACAGACATTGAGCTGAGCTTCAAACTAAGTCAGCAGACACCAGGCCACTGCTGGATATCTCATCTCCTCCGAGAGATGAGCCCAGTGCACTGAACTACGAAGCTATCCAGAACCCAAAGCTTCTGCAAGGGTGGGGCATAGAGTCAGGACTGGAAATAAGAGGCAGACAGTCAAGGCTTAAGAAGAGGCGTGGTAACTGCCCTGAGGTCTGCATCCAAGATGTGTCGACAGAGGTTATTCTGGATGTGTGTCTTCATGATCAGTGTTTCCTTTAGCCACATTTGGAGGCATACTGAACATGGAGGGAGCCCCAGAAAGCTGATGTGTAGACTTGTCAAGGACAGTCTCTAAAGGTTACAGCACTTCCATGGGGCCGAGTCTAAACGTTTATGACGCTACTTCACCTGCTTGCTATGACTCAGTTTCCATGAACGTTAAAAAGGAGAATGATTCCTGTCACCTTAAAGTCCCTGCTTGACTGAATAAAGAAGCAACATTTAAAAATAAATACCGACTACTAACAGCTCTTTGGCATAGGGTGTCTATAAATACCACCCCCACCATCCTTATTAGCGCCGCGGAGTCCTCTGAGGTCCAAGTTTCGCTCAGCACTTTCCAAATGTCATTGATGTCGGCAAGAGCTTTGAAAGATTCCAGAATGGATGTGTTTCCTGCAGATTTCTACTTCAGCCTTTCTCCTGGAAGCCTACTTTAAAAATAAAATAACTGTTCTGCTGAGTGCTTCTCCCATTTCAATAGCTCTGACTTCTGGTCCCAGCACTCCAGTGCCTGCCACCGCCCAGAGCCATATCAAGCATTAATTAAAAGCAAACTAGAACAGCAAGGCATGGGGATACATGCTCATTATCTAGCACTGGGGAGACTGAGGCAGAAACAGCACTGCAAGTTAGAGGCCAGCCAGGGGCACATAGAAAGACTCTTCCTCAAAATAACAAAGAGAATGATAACAATAACGATGATGATGATAAATAATCATAATCATAATAAATAGCAATAATAATAATAAATAATAATACCAGGCTGAGTGATGATGGCACATGCCTTTACTCTCAGCACTTATGAGGCAGAAGCAGGTGAATCTCTAAGCTCAAGGCCAGCCTGATCTATAGAGTGGTTTGCAGTATAGTCAGAGCTATTCATAGAAACCCTGTCTCAAAAAAAAAAAAAATACACTAAAGAAGAAAGAAAGGAAGGAAGGAAAGAAGGAAGGACTTGGCATATTAGTGAGACACCAGACTGATACCGCTCTATTATTACAGGTAGGCAAAGTAGTCTCTAAAACAAACACAGAGTCCCAATAAGAAGATTTCTATTATGGAGATGAACGGGCAGGGCAACACCCTTTCAGGAGGCTGGGCTCGGCCACTGACAGAGATGTATGATCAGCCCAGGGTCCCAAAGCCAGTGTGCTGGCTAAGACATATGGACTCCAAAGCCACAGCAGCCTTTCCCCATGTCCCAAAGCTTGAAACTCACAGGACCAGACAAAGAAAACCTTTGTTTTACTTCCTCTTTGAAAATTGCATCTTTTCAGATAGTTCTTCAAAAAGAAGAGGGAATGAAGGCACAGACACCATTCTGCTCTCAGAGTTTCCAGCCTGAGGCTCTGCGAGGGCCTGGCTCTTAAAGCCAGCCAGTAGCAAATGGAACTCTTTAGTATGTGTCCAGTTGGAATCTCTTAGCGCCCATCCACCTGAGGAACGTGTTTACCTATGGGAAGCAACAGCCATCTGCTTCATCCTCAAGTCAGGCATCTTTGTCTTCATCCTGGCACTGGTAGACATCCAAAGTCCCAAAGCATTTTTCACAGAGGTCTTCACAGAGAAGATGGCCAGACCTCTCATCTCAGTGGTCTGGTCTAGGCACTACCTGCCAAATGACATCTATAGATCATACCCCGACTACAGTCAACATTCCTTACCCCTAAAAGCATCCTGTTTAAAAAAAAAAATCAGGCAGGGACATTTATGTGAGCATTCTATTCTCTCTCTTTTTAACCTAAATTGGCAGGGACCTCAAAACTTAAACATTAAGTAAGAGGTACAGCTCAGGGGTACAGCATGTGTTTAGCAAGTGCAAGGCCCTGAGCTCATTTTCCGGCATCAATAAACAAATAATAAATAAGTAATAAATAGTCATATAGCTCATGAAAGTGACTAGAGTCTCCTGGGTTTGAGTCTGATTAACTCTGCTCCTGCTTTGATATGGTTCTGGGTTTTTATTCCATCTAATGAAATGCTGCTGTTGACAAGAAATCAGGCTCTGAGCTGACATTAACAACCAGCCTTCAGCCAGGATGCAAAGAAACTGATAAAGTCTCTTTTAGGCTTTTAAGAAGTGTGTGTGTATGTGTGTGTGTGTGTGTGTCTGCGTGCTTCTTGCTCATTTGTGTGTGTATCTGTATACATGTCTGTGTGTGTCTGTGTGTAACTGTGTATTTGTGTGTGTTTATGATTGTGTGTCTGTGTGCATCTGTGTTTTTCTTTGTCTGTGTCTGTATTTGTTTATGTTGTTTGTGTATGTGTGCCTGTGTGTGTGCATATGTGTGGCTGTCTGTGTGTGTCTGTATGATCGTATGTCTGTGTGATTGTGTGTCTGTGTGATTGTGTGTCTGTGTGCATCTGTGTTTTTCTGTGTCTATGTATCTTTGTGTGTCTGTGTGTGTCTGTATTTGTTTGTGTCTGTGTGTATCTGTATTTGTGTGTGTGTGTGTGTGTGGGCGCCCTTTGTTTGATTGTTTATAAGAAAGGACTTATATAACAAAAGCTGGTCCCAAACTCTATGTAGCTAGAGCTGTACATGATGCCCTCCTCTTCCTCTTCCACCTCCTATGACAGGTGTGTGCCACTATGCCCAGTCACTTATAGTGTGTTAAGGAGCTAGAATCCCCAAACTCATTAGTGAACTGAACAACAGACCAATCGTCCTAACAGGACTCTACAGAAACCAAACAAGAACTCTGACACCATTTGTCTAGTGTCTCCTATGCCCCAACCACCCTAGCTGTCTTATTTCTTATAATGTTCCCAACAACCTCCGAAAATTGGAGAAAAACATCCCTCTAACAATTCCATAACCGTCACCTGGAAACCAGCTTCCTATTCAAGTCTTCAGAGCTCATTACTGAAGCTGAGATCTATGCTGATGTCTGTCTAGAGATGCATTTAACTTCCCACATCAGGCATTGTCCGTCTGGATGGTACTTTCAACCTCATACACTAGGTGTTCTCCACTCACAGTCCCACAGTGACCCAGACACGGCCCTTATGTAAATAGTACATAGTGCCTAAGCTAGAGTGAGCATGGGGCTACAAACGCTTTGCTCTATGCTCATTAACAGCTCTGAGGTGGGCCACCATTAAAGCAGCCCATTTGATCACTCATGATAGACGGGAAACGGGTTAGGACTGACATCCGCCCTTAGCACACTCTATAAGCCCCTAGGCACCGCTTCCACACCTGCTTTCTCCATTTCCCAGCTGAATGGGAAATCTGAGGACTAGGAAGATGGAATCACGAACTGGAAGGACTCCAGTCCCCGGGTGGCTTTCGTTGGGGGGGGGGGGGGGTCAACACTTGCTCCATCCTTTTCATATCTCACTAGACTGTGATATGAGGGACAAATATAATTTGTTCCGTGTTATAACATTTTTGGAGTATTGTCTCACGTGATTTACCATCGTGTTTACGTCTTTGAACAGATGGGAGCCACACAACTCTGCTTGTTAGGGTGAGGCTTCGGTCGAAAAAAGCCGAAGTGTACAGCTGAGGCTGATATGTGGCTGGGGTTCCATGGCGCCCTCTCCTGGAAAGGCTTGGTATGTTCTCCACGGCCTTGATCAGCTCCTCGCTGCTAGAGTACAAGAGCAAGGAGGCGAAGGCTGTGCTATCTGGGTGTCGCCAGCCAGCTACCATCAGCACCTGTGTTGGGGTTTCTTGGAGAGATAAACTATTCCCTGGAGCACCCCCACATTTTTCCAATGAATGGCTTTAATGTCATTTCAGGCAGGAACCCCATTTTTTAAAACAGGGTCTTGTGACGTAGTCCTAGCAGCCTTGAGCTCATGGCAATCCTCCTGTTTCAACCATCTGACTTCTTGGATTATAGGTGTATGCTACCACACCCTATACTTGTCTGTGCCAGAAACAGGAATCCAGCTTCCTCCATGCCAGCTCCTCTCTCTTCTCCTAGATTCAACGACCCCATAAAAATAAAGAGGGACCCTGCCCCAGTAAGGTCCCACCTTCCTTAAAATGATTATACTTTTCAGATCTGAGGAAAATGTATCCTCTCTTCTTGTGTTTGTGGCAGGAGTCACACACGCACAAATATACACACACACACACAAAGATCCAAGAAGAAAAGAAACATTTCCATCCAAATAACAGTGGGTGGGATAACAGTGGGTGGGTGGGGAATGAGGAGGAGGATGGAGGCGTGTCCCAGTCTCTCCTGACACAGCTGGGAACACTGCTGAAAGAGCCCCAGCTCAGAAGTGTCCTGCTCACTGAGCCAGGAGTCCCAAAGCAATTACAATTCCGTTCTCTATTCAAAAGGCAATTTTCTCTGAGACAGCAAAAGGCCTGTGCCTCAATGTCCCCAGCTCTATAAAATCAATGATTCGTATCACAGAAAGCCAGCAGTGATGTTTCATCTCACCGTTTTCCACTCTCAAGGAGCAAACCCAGCCTCAGAGACAAATAGCCCTTTCCTGGAATCATAGAGTGTCTGTGGCTGTGGCTAATTTCAACATACCACATGGGGCCTGGCCTTACTTCCTTTTCTCTGCTGTGGCCAAGGGTCCTAGGAAAGTCTTGGGGGAGAGGCCAGAAGGCTTTGGGAGTACTTGAGCCTCTGACTCTTGGGAACCTGGTCCCAGCAAGGAAGGAGCTTCCTGTCTCTGAGTGTCTTCGGGAGCCTGCAGCAGTGGCTTAGACATTGACTCCCCAGTTCAACCTTGCACAGGCATCATCATGGATGACGATTCTAACCTGCCCACTTCCTAAAATGACTATGAGAATGTGATGCTGTAACAGAACTCAAGAGTCAGTTCAGCCATATTTTCAGAAAACAAACAAACAAACTATTCATTGACTCTCACCCCGTTCCCCTCCTTGACTTGAGAAGTGTTTGAGAACCAGAGAGTGGATAGTCAATGGTGTGCCTATCACATAAGCAACACTATTGGTCTGCATTATTGATCTGTGTGCCAGCCTATTCCCCCAACCTAACAACTGAGGACACACGACTCACTAAGGCCATTTGGAGCAGAGAGGGGTCTTAGAGCTGGACACAGATTGTGGTAGTGGGCATCCTTCTCTTAGTTTGAGGTCACTATTACACCATCCAAAGGCCTCTTCCATTCTAATGCCAAGGCCAGATGCAGGTGTTTGCCTAGTCTGGTGAACTGTCCAAGGCAGACCAGCAAGACTTTTTATGAGCCTGTTGCCTAGTGATCACTGGCAAGCACCCTTCTACACACTTCTGAGCTTCACACCAAATGCCCTGAGGCACTTCTCAAGAAAGGATCAGTAAGCACATTCATCAGGAACCCATAACTTCCCACACAACTAGAATCTAATAAAGTGAAACCCTTTGCCAAACCTGAGAGCCTCCTGAGGCCCTACCATCACATCACTTCAGACACATGGGCCAGACATGTCCCACACCACAGGCTCACCCCACCCCGGAGCCTTTGCATCTCCTTCTCTTCTGCAAGGGAGCAATTCTCTCCTGATCTTTCCTTGTCTGGGATGCTTCTTTGTTATTGATAAAATAGGTGTTTATTCTTCGTTTTAAAGTCTCAAGCTGTCTATTTTAGATATTTGCCTTGACGGTACAGCCCACCAAGTCATGTTCTATTATCTCAGTGTCCTTGGAGGCAGAATCTTCATTTTTTGTTCCCTAGCAACTAGAACAATGTCTCACGTGTTGGAGAAGCTTAATGAGTATTTGTTGAATGACTAAATGAATGATATTATCTGTTTAGTTCTAAGATCCTCTTATCTGTTTGCTTATCACCCCCCCACACACACACACCAGAAGAAAGAGAATTCCCTGAGAGCAGAGGCCTCTCTGTTTATTCCCACCAGGGCTTCTTCAGTGCCTAGAATTGTATATGACCCATTGTAAGTGTTGAATAAAGAGTTTCTGAATGACTCCTTCATCTGGGGGTGCTAATACTGTTTCAATCAGCAAACACTTTGACTTATGTTCAAGAAATATTTTTATGTTCCTCCCCACCCACCACCACCTCTGAGACAGGGTGTCACTACGTAACTCTAGCTGTCCTGGAACTTACCATGTAGACCAGGCTGGCTTAGAACTGACAGAGCTCCACCTGCCTCTGCCTCAGAAGTCCTTGGATTAAAGGTATGTATCACTACATCTGGCTAAGCAACATTTTTAACTGGCATAGTATCTTAGTTAAGATTTCTATTGTTGTGAAGAGACACCATGATCACAGCAATCCATAAAGGAAACATTTAATTGGGCTTTGCTTACAGTTCAGAGGTCTGTTTAGTTCCGTTATCATCATGGTTGGGAGCACAGCAGCATGCAGGCAGACATGATGCTAGAGAAGGAGATGAGAGCTCTGGATGTAGATCAGCAGGCAGCAAGAAAAGAGAGAGACACTGGGAAAGCCCAAATCCGTACCACCAGTGACACACTTCTTCTAACAAGGCTGCACTCCTAATGCTTCCAATTAGTGCACTCCATGAGCTTATGGGGCCCATTTTCCTTCAAACCACCATACACAGTATATGGACCTTCTCCAAAGCTACCCTTAGATACACTTACAGAGGAGACAGAGGTATGAAGGAACTTATTTCAAGTACATGAAAACCAATGAGCAGGATGTTTGAGAAGCATGGGGAAGAAGCCACTTCTCACCCAAACAGCAAGGAAGTCTTTAGAGAGGACATTGCATTTAATAAAATCTTAAATGATGAAGTGAAGTGGGCAGGGATGCTGAAGTTAAGGAATGGTTGAAGGTATCCAGCCTGGGGAGAAAAGTGGTGGGTGGGTGCCTGGGTGTAGAGGGTACCAGGCCAGAAGAGCAGGAGGACTGAGATTGTGGATTCTCAGCTGCAGGCCCTGAAACCATTCAAGAGGGGACAATCTCTCCCACTATTTCAAGGCCCTTTATAAGCAAGCTGTATGAACACCAAACATTTATTATAGAAACTGAACAGAATGTTAAAGTCTATGAAATATGAAGTCCCTGTTTTTTACTTGAGGCACATGGGACAAGAGTCAGATATCACACGCACACACATGCACACACACACACACACACACACTGTTTTTCAAGGTAGACTCTCATTCTATAGCCCAGGTTAGTTAAGAACTCACTGTGTAGCCCAGCCTGGTCTCAAACCCACAGTAGTGGTCTTCTAACATCAGCTTCTCAAGTGCAGGGATTCTAGGCATAAGCACCACACCTGGCAATGCCATAATTTTAAAAATAGTAACTTCTTTACGTTTCACTGGACCTTGTTCACTTGCTAAAATGTATATTTTAAAAACTGACTTGAGGACGGGTGAGATGGCTCAGCAGGTAAAATGACTTGCAGCCAAGCTTGCTGACTTGAGTTTGATCCTCAAGTCTCACACGGTAGAAGAAAATAGCTAATTCTTGCCAGCTGTCCTCTGATCTCCATGCATATGGGGCAGCCCGTGTGCTCCATCCTCAGAATAAATAAGTGTGAAAGACTGAAAGAGAACCTCTGTTCAGGAACGGGATGGGGATTCTCTAGGGGATTCCTAGGACAGAACTCTTACTCTGCCTAAGTCTGTGAGGACCACAACATTCTTTCTACACTTCAAGCATGGGACAAACCAAACAGAGTAAACACTGATGTCAGCTACAGACTTTAGTTATTGATAACGTATGAATATTGGATGATCAACTGTGGTCAGTGCCTCACTAATGCAAGATGACAATAAAACAGGACAGCAAGGGGCTGGCTGAGAGAGTGTGCGGGAACCTTAAAAACTGCCTCTTTCAAAGACAGATGCAAGTTTTGAAAAATTATGTATATAGTTATATGCTTTCTGATCCTCAGAGTCAATCCTCAGTACTGTAAGAAAAAACATGTAAAAAGTACAACATTCACTAGAGGTTATCTTGAAAATCCTTTGGGTTGGGGGATGGCTCAGTGGATAAAGTGCTTGCTATTCAAACTTAAGGACATGAGTTCAAGTCTTCAGAACCCATGTAAAGCCAGATGCAGCAGTATGTATCTGTAATCTCAGCACTCCTATGGCAAGATGGAAAGTGGACACCAGAGAATCCTTGGAAGTTCACAGGCCAGCTAATCTGAACCACAAGAGAACCTGTCTTGAGGTGAAAGAGCTGAGCTAACTCCTGTAAGTGTTCACACACACACACACACACACACACACACACACCAGCATTCACACACAGAGAGAAGTGCATACCATACACACAGAGAATGTTTGTAATGAGATTTGTGTCAGGGGATGGGCAGCAGAGCAGAATGATAGCCAAGATCTAACAAGGGTAGAACTTGAGACTTGAGACGTTGATCATAAGCATGGCAGGAACAGAGAAGACAGGGTCATGGGTCGAGGTATCAGTGAGCAGCCCAAGTCATATAGACGTACATACAGATATGCTATCATCTGGACACGTGTAGAAAACACAACTTACAATTGAAGATGTGGCTTTTGACCCCCTTGTCTCCCTGCATCCCTCACAGTGCTGGAGAGCTACTAGTGGCTTCAGTCCTGAAGGCATAGCCTGCCAGGTAAGTTGATTCCTTCTAGACTTGTTAAGATCACACTGCCATGCATCGTGCTTTCTTAGTCTCTGTATTATTCACACTGAATGTCATAAAAAGATTTTTCTAATACCACCATTTTTAGTTGTTACATAATATTCCACTCTAAGAATCCCCCGTCATTTACCGTTCTCCCATTATTGGACACTTGGAGTCTCCAGCATTTCACGGTATGAACAGCCCAGGGATGGCCATCCATGTTCATAAATCTCGGTACACAACTCTCATTATTTTCTTGAGGCAGATTCTTAGATGTCAGACGATTGCTGGAATGTTCACTATTTTGATGGATTTCACGTCTCACTGTTTCACCTCTCTGGAGTCCTAATGGCAAAAGATAAACACCCGTGACAAGATACATGTACCAGGCAGGGGCAGTGAGCTCCCGCTGACCAATCACAGTGCAGGGAGCTCCCGCTGACCAATCACAGTGCAGGGAGCCATATTCCCAAAGGCCAGTCTGGATCTTTCTTTATTTGTGGCATTCTCTTGGCCCCTTCTCTACAGAGAACATTGGCAACCAACAGGGGGAGCTATTAGTTTCTTTTGAAAATGTCCAGAGATGGGGAAGAATAAGTCTCACAGATATCCAAGACCCAAGACTTGGGAAACAGAACAAAGCATCTTACTACTGGACTCACCAGAAAACACTCAGGATGCCCAGTTCACTTTCACTTTAAAAGAATAATGTGTATATACATATGTGTGTATATACATTATATTATATATATTAATGTCTATGTGTGTGTGTATTCCAAGTGAGTCCATGCAGCATTTAAGATATACTTATGCTAAAACCTCACTGTTAAGCTAAAAGTACAATGTAATAGATACACGTGCTGGCGTTTTCTTTGCTCCTTTTAGCATCCCCACCGGCCAAGTGCACATCAGCAGTCATCGAAAAGCCATCAGCCACATAGCCCCTAAGGTGCACGAAGGCACATATGAATTGAAAGGCGACAACGTGGCATCCAGGATTTGATGGTGATAATGAAAGGAGCCAACCCTTCAGCCTTGTAAACTGTGGTGGATTAACTGGGGAAATCTCAACACAAGGACTCCATCTTAAAGCAAGCCACAGAGAAATTTAGAGATGCCCTGGTGGCCCTGGCTGTGGACTATCTGGGACACTAGGCTTTAGGTGGATGCGGGCCATCACTGGGTCTGGAAGTACTAAGGGTACATGTGACTACACCAAGGTCATTGTGAAGAGGGCAGCTGAAGACAGGCTGATGCCACAGACCTGAAATGTATTTCTACCTGCCTTCTTTAAAGGAGTAAAAGAAAAAGGAACTCTCTCTCTCTCTCTCTCTCTCTCTCTCTCTCTCTCTCTGTGAGAGAGAGAGAGAGAGAGAGAGAGAGAGAGAGAGAGGAGAGAGAGAGAGAGAGAGAGAGAGAGAGAGAGAGAGAACCTCTGACAGGTCGTGCCTTGGCAGTCCTTTTCACAATATGCTCTAAATTAATAGCCTCGGGAGATAATGGTTTGTAAAGCCGGAGTTTGTATGCAGCCAGGGGAAATGTTCTGCTGCTTATTATGAGGCTATATTTATTTGCAGCCAGATTATGAGCAAACAAGGTTAAATACCACAGAGAGAGAGAGAGAGAAAGACAGGGACAGAGACAGAGACAGAGACAGAAACAGAGAGACAGAGACAGAGAGGCAGGAAGAAAGACAGAGAGATAGAAATAGACAGAGACAGAGACAGAGAAACAGAGAGACAGAGACAGAAAGAAACAGAGACAGAGAGACAGGGATAGACAGAGACAGACAAGGATAGACGGGGATAGAGACAGAAACAGAAAGAGACAGAGAGACAGGAAGAGAAACAGAGAGACAGAGAGATAGAAACAGACAGAGGCAGACAGAGACAGAGAAACAGAGAGACAGGGACAGAGACAGAGAGACAGGGACAGAGACTCAGGTGTGGTTCTCACTTGGTGACCACTGCCCCACACACTTGTTGCTTGCAGGTGGTTTTCTCTTTGTCCTTTCTCCTTCCTGTGTCTCTCCTTTGTTCTTTTTTTCCCTCTGCTCCTTGTTTTCTAATGTAAGCTCATCGAATGGTAGAGCTGGTAGTGAGCAGATAATTTTGTTGTAAAAAGAAACTGAGGCACAGGAAGGAGAAGAGACCCAGTATCCACTTTTTAGGGCTGGGGTCTAAGCCCCTTCCACACACACAGTGTTCTCTCTGCTGTATAAAGCTCCTCATGGGCTGTAACAGTGTTTGATAAGGCTTTCTTTTATGGCATGAATTACATGCTTTAAGAAGATAGGTTAAGAGGCTGGAAAGATGGCTTAGCCCTTAAGAGCACTGGCTGCTCTTCCAGAGGACTGACACAATTCTCAGCACCAACATGCCCACTAAGTTTGTGTTAACTCCAGACCCAGGGAATCTGGTGCCCTCTTCTGGTCTATCTGGTTACTACATATACGTGATGCACATACAGACTCAGGCAAAACTTTCCAAACACACAAAATCAAGTTAAATCTATTTACATCTTTAAAATTAAAAAAATAAAAAGATCTATTAAAATCCTAACCACCCCTATCTGTGTGACCTTGTTTAGAAATAAGGGCTTAGTGATTATAATCAAGTCAAAGTAGAAAGTAATGCAATTCAACAAGCAGTGTCCTTCAGATCCGAAAAGGCCATATGCAGACTCGGACACACAGAAACATAAGAAAGAACGTCACAGGATGCAGTATCCAGAGGGACACTGTAACCAACCAGTAAGGAATGCCAAGGGTAACCAGCAGCCACCAGAAGTAGGAGAAAGGCTATAAACATGATCCCCAGAGCCCGTAACAGGAACAAACCTTGGCGATATCTCGATATTGGACATCTGTCCTCTAGCCCTGGGAAAGTGCATTTCTCTTGCTGTCCAGTCCTTGGGTCTATGGTCTGAGGTGACCCTTCAAAGCCATGGGAAATGAACAGACCCGCTGCTCCTCACACAGCTTCTCAGACTAGAGGTAAGGCAACCACAGAGGTTACGGGAAGCCCCATCCTCTCAGCTTACAGGGGCAAGAGGATAGGCCAGGCTGCTGTGTTTTAGCTACAAAGAGGTACAAGACACGATCCTCACCATCAAGGTGCTCCTTTGACTAGTATAAGGAAAGCTAGGCAAACAGGTGGTGAAGAGGATGTCATGGAAGGGCCTGGCTGACATTACTACAGAGCCAATGGTTTATGCAGCTTGCTCTCCAGAGAAAAAAAGGGCAGCTGGATTCTTTCAGAGTAGGACCCCACTGATAGAGTTCATGTCCAAGTCTGGCCAGGCCCCAGTCTCAGAAGCCCATCATTCAGATATGTCAGTGGGCTGGTAGCCAAGGGGCCTGGAAACTGCTACAACCTGAGACTTGTCTTACTACTGACCCATGCCTATGTCTGAGGAGATCAAACTCCTTTTCCAGAGCTGACCCTTGCTCCTTTAAATTCATAGCTCCAAATGAGTTCGAAGGGGATATGTGACACTTCAGGAGACAATCTTTAACTTCCCATGTGTCTCTCAGTGGCCTAATAGTCCCTCCTTGAATACTAACATGTCCCATCCTTTTGGAGGTTAGTATCAGCTGTAACTCAGATCCAGGAGGATGGAACAGCCCAACCTAAGCACAATCAGGGCCTTCCTTGCCACATAGGGACAGTGCTTCTTTCTCCCCCCTCCCTTCCCCCTCTTGATCCTCACTCTGGGCCCCCCAGCTCCCTCCCCCACCCTCCCCCTCACTCTGGGGCCTGGGACAGTGCTTCTTAAAGAGAGGGGCTATTCAGTGGCAGGGACAGGCCTGAGGTACACTGGCACTTCAGTTCTTCTCAGAGACTTTTACTCAGGTGAAGCCAGGATTCTCTTTCGCCACAGAAAATTTTTTTAGAATGAGCCAGTATGAAACAGAATTGCAATGTCTTAAAAGAAGATTTTAACACAGATTAAAAGAAAGAAAGATGCTTTAAAATGAAGGGAAACACAAATGAAGAGAAGGAAAGATGCTCCTGGAAAAAATGATGAGACCCAGCCAAGGGGGTTGTGGGCTTCTCAAGGGGCAGCGCTTTACTGTCTTTACAACAGCCATCGATGTGACTCTGTGGGTTCTGAGGTTGTATCTTCAGAGATTTGCTAAGGGAAGTTATAACTGTATCAACTAACAGCATGACCATTCAATGGTATGGTTAAAGGCAAGGTTTTTATTGTAGGAGAGAGAGAGAGAGAGAGAGAGAGAGAGAGAGAACAGCCAGAGGCATTTGGAAGAGTCCAGAGTCCTGAGCAAGGTCAGCAGACTGGATATAGATAGAGGGAGATAGAGAGGGAGATAAACAGAGGGATAGGAAGGAGACAGGAAAAGGAAGACAAAAAGAGTGACCACAGCTTAAACAGCAGGGTTATAAGGACAATGAGTAGCTGCAGGGAGCCATGAGAGAGAAGGGGAGGAGATAAGAAGCACTGCCTGCCAAAGGGACTTTGAAATGTGTAGCAGGTACTTTTAATACTGAGGGAGCCTGGAGGTCAGCATGCACTCTAGGATGCTAATAGGCAGTAAGATAGCCATGTGTCCCTCTGCCTTTTGGAATCTGGGGAAACTGGAGTTTCCTTTGGACCTGACGATAACATTCTAGTTCCCTGGGTCACAGCTGAGTTTCTTGTCTCCTGATCATGAAGAATGATGAGCAAACAATCAGTGTGTGATAGAGAAACAGAATGACAGCAGCTCCCTGAGTGACAGCAGCTCCCTGAGTGACAACTCCTCCCTGAGTGACAACTGCTCCCTGAGTGACAACAGCTCCCTGAGTG